>NC_066536.1:15494162-15511662 GCF_024679095.1 Eriocheir sinensis
TTGTGCCTCTGAGACATAGGATGGCAGACCTGAGCTGATGCTACTACTACTACTATTACTACTTCTACTACTACTACTACCAAAACTGCTACTGCTGCAAGGAAAACCACTATTATTACTTCTAAAATACTACTACGGCTATAGCTACAACTACTACTGCTGCTACTACTCCACATAAACCTGCCATAGACTTCGACGACAAGGTAAAACGTGAAGTCCAACGTCCATCTGTCACTGGTCTTAGCCGTTAACGTCACTCGGTAGGCGCAGGGGTTGGTTAAGGCTTCTGGTGCCGTTAAAAAAAAATCTGACAAAACATCGGAAAGGAGGAGCCACGACCCAAGTAAAGTGCGATTAGTAGAGGTTGAAACAGGCGAAAAAAGGAGAAATAAAAACGAGAAATGAGAAAAAATCCGAAATATATTTACGAATCAAGAATGAAATAGAATAGAGAAGAACGAAAAACTTTGAATGGATAGAAAGTAAGGATTAACAAAACAAGTGACGATTGGTAATGATTGAAGCAAGCCAAAAAAAGGCAAATAAAGAAAAGAGAAAAGTGAAAAATCAGGGAAATTCACAACATATTATATGAACCAAGAACAGACGAATAAAAGAAAAAAAATCAATGAATGGATGATGTTAAAAAAAAACTTATTTGGGAAATGAAATGTAGAATAACTTTGAAGAAACGCGAAGAAGAAAAATTAGAATAAAGTGGAAAATAAGTCAATGGGGGAGATGAAGGCTTTGAAAGGGAGGCAAGGAGAGAGAAGAAAATGGTAATAGGATTGAAGGTTCAAGAAGAGGAGAGAAAAATAAATAAATAAAGCGAGGGAAAACGAGTGAGTTAAAAAAAATAGAAAGTAAACGGAAGTCCCAGTCATTTGGTATTTACAAGGTAGTTATGAAAAGGAAAAGGAGGAGAAACATGGAAACATGGACTAGCAGGCAGCAGAAAGCCTGTTGGCTCATTACTAGGCTGCCTGCGTTCAGTGATTTAATCAATCCGTTTGCCACAGGAGTGGCTTGCAGGGAAGGATTAAAGCACTTGTGTACCTACTCTTGGGAACGTTCAGTTCACTCCTGTTGCAGCAAAGTGGCGATCAATGCGTTTCTTGAAGGAGTTGATGGTCTCTGCGCTAACCACTTCTGCAGGAAGGCTGTTCCAGTGGCGAACAACTCTATTCGAGAAATAACTCCTGCCGATGTCGGTATTGCATCGCCTTGCTTGAATTGTTTTTCCGTTGTTTCTTGTTCTCAGGTTGGTTTGTAGCGTGAAGAGTTTGGAGTGATCAACGTTGCTGAGCTTGTTCAGGTACTTAAAGACTTGTATCATGTCTCCCCGCAGTCGTCTCTTTTCCAACGTGAAGAGGTTGAGTCGCTCGAGTCGTTCTTCATAGGGTTTCGTCCTCAGTGATGGTATCATCTTCGTGGCGCGGCGCTGTACTCTCTTAAGTAATTCAATGTCTTTGCTGTAATTAGGAGACCAGAATTGCACGGCGTATTCCAGGTGGGGCCTTACCAGCGAATTATACAAGGATAACATAACTCCCGGCGTCTTGTATTCGAAGTTCCTCGATATGAACCCAAGCACTGTATTGGCTTTCTTACAGGCGGACTTGCAGTGTTTTGTTTGTTTCAAGTCACTGCTGATGGTGACCCCGAGGTCTCTTTCCTCTTGCACAACATGTAGTGGTTCGCCACCCATGTGGTATATGTGGTTGCTGTTTCTGGATCCGATATGCATTACTTTACATTTAGTAGTGTTGAAGGACATCTGCCATTTTTCTGACCACCGAGTGATCTGGTCCAGGTCTCTCTGGATAATTTCGCAGTCTGCCGTCGTGAGGGCCTTCCCACCCACCTTTGTGTCGTCGGCAAATTTTGAAAGATTGGATTTTAATCCTAGTTCTAGGTCGAGGAGGAGGAGGAGGAGGAGAAGGAGGAGGAGGGTGAAGGTTAATCCCTGTGGCACTCCACTTGTGACCGGAGCCACTCAGGCCTGTCCGTTGAGTACAACTCGTTGAGTGAGCCAGTCTTTGATCCACGCTGTCAGATCGTCGCCTAACCCCGCCGACTTAAGTTTCTTGAGGAGTCTTTCGAGGAGGAGGAGGAGGAGAAGTTGTTATGTTGGGTCGTAAACAATTATGTGAGAAATAGTTAGCTACAAGGGCGAGGTGACAACCAGCTGGTGTGACAGGAAGACAAGGAGGAGGAGGAGGAGGAGGAGGAGGAGGAGGAGGAAGAGGAGGAGGAGGAGGAGGCAGTGTGTGGGGAGACAAGGGTTAGAAGGAGAGAAGCATGGAGAAAGAGTTAGTGGATGTATTACAGAAAGGGAGAAGGCGGAAAGTGTTTAAAAGAGTAGTTCTATAAGAGAAAAAGAATCATATGAGACAGAAAGAATGTAAGAGAAGGAAAAGAGAAGGAAGGAGAATGGTTGAGACGTTGCAGCAAAGTGTGGGCGAAGACATACTGAGGAAGAGATAGAGCAGAAAGATAAAAAAGAAAGGTAGAGGAAAGCAGAGAATGGAAGGTTTAAATATGCATGATCGGAATGAACGGATAAGCATAAAAAAGGGACAACAAATAAGATAAAGAACCTGTAACTAGGGCAGGTAGGGGAGGTGGGAGTGAGTGTAACAAACGCTAGGGAGAAATCCGACAGGCCATGGATGAGTGGGTGAGTGAAACATGGGTGAAGATTATAGAGATAAGGCCGATAGGAGGGGAAAGGGCTGTGACTGTGGCAGGAATGTAGAGTAATGGAGCTGTAAAAGGGAGGAGAAAAGGTGCATTGGCCATGGATGAGTGGGCAAGAGATTATGTTCGAGGGATAGGGCGGGGAAGAAAGAGGAAGGGGAGAGGAGAGGCGGAGGCTGTGACTGGCGTAAGAATGCAAGTCAATGGAGTTATATAATGGAGAAAAAGTTGTGTTCGGTGTGTATGGGTTAGTGGGCGGAGGAATGCAGTAGACAGGTAAAGACGAAGGTGTGGGCGCTCATTACTTTTGTCATTGTGGGAGCAGCAATTAGCGGGCTTTTTTTCACACCTTTCTTGTTGCCCTTGAGCTGTTTCTTTAGCTGCAAAAAAATAAAAATAGGAAGAGATACAGTAGGAAGATAAAAACAAGTTGGGGGAATCATTTAGGACAGCAAGAGGATGAGAAAACATAGACAAAGATAAGGGGTAGGAGGAGAACCTGTGACACATATATAAGAAGTGGTCAGATACACCGCCTACACATCAGACCACATAATAGGTAGTAACTTGCACTCAACACATGCATACTGTCATCGTCTGTCTGTGTGTTTTCATGTCACCGCACCATTCGAACTTGTCCCTTGTTTTGCCTGTGCTCTTGATATGATAAAAAAAAAGAGAACCAAACATTTCAAGGATAAACGAAGCCCATTGACAGAGACCAGTCACACACATTGACGCCGAAAGACAAGTGGAAAAAAAAACCCACACACACGCTGACAGGGAGTGGGAGGGAGGGAGAGAGATAATAAAGATGTAGACAAGCCAGAAAGACAGACGGTCCAATAGATGAAGAAACTAAAGTCCACAATGAGACACGGAGAGAGGAGAATAAATAGGCTGACACACACACACACACACACACACACACACACACACACACACACACACACACACACACACACACACACACACACACACACACACACACACACACAAAACCTCCTCCCCATCACCTTCCCTTCCCACAAACACTCACTCTTCCCTCCTCCCCATCCACACACAAGGAAGAAAGGGGAGTGAAGGTGAGGGGGAGGGGGAATGAGGGAGTGGGTGAGGTCGGCGGAATGAACCCATCACCACGGGGGACTGAGCGACACGGGGCATCGGGAAGGACGAATACAAACACGACTCTTTTGAATAATAAATGACCCCATAAAACGCTATCTTACGACCGCCGCAAACAGCCGCCGCGCCACGCAACTCACCCCTTTAATCTCCCTCCCCTCAAGGTCTGATATTCCTTCTCCCCCTCGGGTTTACATATAGACATAACGAGTGGTATAAGTTTTAGAGGGAGCATATTTACGTCTACATAAGTAAGGAGGTAATAGTTACGGGTATGGACGGATGGATGGGAGGGGAAAGAAATCATAATCGGCTGGACCCTGCGAGTGTGTGTGTGTATAATGTTGTCTCTCCATCTTGAGTACCCGGAGGTCAGGTGTGTGTCGGGTGTGTGTGTGGGGATAATAAAAGGATGCACGAGAGGTTTTTGTGTGTGTGCGGAGGTGTTGTAGGAGTGGGCTTGATATTGATTTTATTCTCCTTTTTATTCTAGTTACGGCGGCTGCTGCAGGAAAAGTTGGTGTTACTACTGCTCCTACTAAAGAGATGTTGATGCTACTACCGCTACTACAGGAACAGCTGATGCTACTACAAGATCTGGTACTACTACTATACTACTACTCCTACTACTACCGTCACTACTACTACTACTACTACTACTACTATTGCTACTGCTACTTTAATTTCTACTACTACTACAAGAACTACTACAACAACAGCAACTTATTTTTCTACTATTTACACTATCCCACTTATTACTAATACTACTTCTACCACCACTACTACTACTACAACTACTACTACTTCTACTACTTATATTTCTACTACTACTACAAGACCTACTACATTAACAGCAACTTATTTTTATACTATTTACAGTATCTCACTTACTACTAACACTACTACAACTGCTACTACTACTACTACTACTACTAAAATCACCACCACTACTACTACTACCACTACTACTAAAACATTTAGGAAACAGGTTGTCGATTTATGGACAGGAGCAGCAAACTTTCTATTTCCTTCAATACCTGGTCGCCTTGCTGTCCAAATACATCAACTTTAATTAAAATGCGTTCGACTGGCGAATATAAACTTATGTAGCAGGTAAAAAAAAAAAAAAAAAAATGTCTGTGCCTAATTTCCTGATTCTAACTCGTCATGGTGAACGTGGAGTTGAAATCTTTAGCAAAAATAGCTAACTCCACCTTAGCTACGAGGTCAGACTATGTTAATACCAGAAAAAAGAGAGAGAGAGAGAGAGAGAGAGAGAGAGAGAGAGAGAGAGAGAGAGAGAGAGAGAGAGAGAGAGAGAGAGAGAGAGAGAGAGAGAGAGAGAGAGAGAGAGAGAGAGAAGTAGGAGAAGTAGAAGAAGGAGGGTTGAAAACTATAGAAAAAATAACTAAAATTCGCCTTAACCACGAGGTCAGCCTATGTTAATACCACAAAAAAAGAAAGGAGGGAGAGAGAGGGAGAAGTAGAAGTAGAAGAAGAAGGAGGGTTGAAATCTATATAAAAAATAACTAAAATTCGCCTAAACTACGAGGGCAGACTTTGTTAATACCATAAAAAAAAATGAAGGAGGGAGAGGGAGAAATAGGAGACGTAGGAGAAGAAGGAAAGTTAAAATATGGAGCAAAAATAACTCACTCATTCCCCTTAACTATACGAGGTCAGACAAAGTTAATAATACCAGGATAAAGAAAGGAAAAAGACAGACAGATAAAAGAGAAAAGTCAATAATGGAAGTGCTCTAATATTTCTTTTTCCTCTTACGTTCACTCACTCGAAATAATACCAAAAAAAAAGAAAGAAATAGATAGATAGATAGGAGAGAAAAATCAATAATGGAAGTACTCTTATATTTCTTCTTTCTCTTCTTACGTTCACTCATTCGAAATAATACCAGAAAAAAAGGGAAGGAGATAGATAGATAGATAGGAGAGAAAAATCAATAATGGAAACACTATTATATTATTTTTTCCTCTGCTTGCGCTCGTGCACTCGTAATAATACCAGCCCCAATCGATAAATACCTCAGCACTTTATTCCACCGACTAATCTCCCGCTTTTCCTGAACCATAAATACTCATTCACATCCCTTTCGGCCTCCACGTTCCTGTTCTCTGCATAATATTATCCACCCACGCCACACGCACACGCACACGCACACACACACACACACACACACACACACACACACACGCACGTACACATAAATACACACCCCTAATATCTTGGCTACTTACTTTCTTACTTTCTTACTCACTTGCTTACTTCTTCTGGGTTTATTAAAGGTATTCACAATTCTACGCGTTTTACTTTCCTTTTTTTCTTTCTAAGGTTATTCATTCTATCTACTTTTTTTCGTTTTCTATCGTTTACTATTAGTCGCTTTATCTCCCCTTTCTGCTTTTCTCTCTTTTCCTTTTTTCTTTGATTCTTACCCCCATTCTTTATGTCTGTTTGCCTCTCATTCTCTTTTTCTTCCAGTTTTTCATTCGATCATTTTCTTTTTTTCAATTCTTTTTTCTCTTTTTCATTCTTCTCTCTGTTTTAGTCTGTAATTGCCACTCCTCTTTCTCTCATTTTTCCTCCCTTCATCACTCCCTTCCTCATTCCCTCTCTCCCTCCATCCCTCTCACTCTCACTCTCCTCTTTCCCCCGACCCTCCCACCATCGCTGACTCGGAGACAAAGCGCACAAGCCGATTAGTCGTCGATAACAAGCCTTGATCGATCGGTGCCGGGTGGGACAAGCAGACCTGTTCCTCTCCTTTGGCCGCTCAGGAAGCCGCGCCCAAGATCACCTCTCCATCTTCGCGGGTCTAATGGTTTTACGGCAACACTCCAAGCAGTGACCCGCAGCCCCGTGTTCCGCCGCAATGTTTAGCAAGCGCATCAACAGCTTCCAATCGCTCACTCTGACGCGCCTCTTGGAAGATGTGGGTGATAGTAATGGTGGTGGTGGTGGTGGTAGGAGGAGGTCGTATTTGGCAGTGGTCACTTTTTAAACGAGGAAGTAGTAGGGTGTGTGTGTGTGTGTGTGTGTGTGTGTGTGTGTGTGTGTGTGTGTTATGTTCCAATTACCCTCCTTTGTGTGGGTGGAAAGAGGGGAGGGAGAGGAGAGGAGAGGAGGAGGAGGAGGAGGAGGAGGAGGAGGAGGAGGTAGTGGTGGTTCAGGGGATGGAAGCGTTGTATACAAGGGTACAGACAGCAATGAAGGAGGAAGAGGAAGAGGGAGAGGAGCAAAGGAGGAGAAGAAGAAGAAGCAGAAGAGGCATGAATCTGAAGAAGAAGGAGGAGGAGAAGGAGAACGAGTAGGAGGAAAACGAGATCGATATAAATTAAGAAAACATAGAAGGCGGAGCAGGAGGATTAAGCAGACCAAGAATAATATTATAGAAGAAGACGACGACAAAGAAGAAAGAGCAAGAGCAGGAGGAGGAGGAGGAGGAGGAGGAGTAAGAAGAAGAGAACGAAGAACCCGATCGAAAAGAAAACCAGAAAAACGCCGAATAACAAAACCGGTAACACATCAAAAGAAAACAAACCCACCAACACACACCCAAAACAGAAACCGAGGAAAAGCAAAAAATAAGGAAATCTAATAATGAAATGCACGTAAATTCACCACCCACACAAAACCCTTTTATTGAAACTGACCAAGGCTACACATATTGAAAGGCGAGGAAGTGGAGGAGGCATAGGTAAGGTCGGAGGAGGAGGAGGAGGAGGAGGAGGAGAACTGTTGGGGGATACTGTGGCCTACCTAAGCGAGGGCGAGGCAGGTGAGGGAGGGAGAGAGAGAGAGGGACTGGACAGGTGAGGGAGGGAGCGGAAGGGCACAGGTAAGGTGGGGCGGCGGTGGAGGCGGCAAAGATGCAACGAAGGAAGGAAGCCAAGGTGGGAAGGGCGTGGTGGAGGCGCAGAAGGAGGTTGAAGAATGTTACCTATGCCACGCCCACACGGAGAGAGCGAGAGAGGGAGAGGGAGAGAGAGAGAGAATGGGAAAGGCAGAGAGAAAGGACCTAACTAAATGGGGTCGCAAGTGAAGGAGGGGAGAGGGGGAAGGGGGATGGAGGGAATGGAAAGGTGGATGCGATTTATGGGACAGACAGACGCCGCGCCAAAATGAATGAGATGAAAACAGCGACAAGGAAAGGGAAAAAAAAATAGAAAGAGAAAATGCAAACAAAATAAACGCGAAGGAAAGTAAATAACAAAAGACGGAAAATATGACTGCAATTAAGAGTAGCGATGAATGAGGGGAAGAATGTAATATCTCAGAAAAACGATCGCCTGTAGACAAGGTTTACGATTAATAAATAAAGACATTGAAAAACACAGAGCGAGAGAGAGAGAGAGAGAGAGAGAGAGAGAGAGAGAGAGAGAGAGAGAGAGAGAGAGAGAGAGAGAGAGAGAGAGAGAGAGAGAGAGAGAGAGAGAGAGAGAGAGAGAGAGAGAGAGAGAGAGAGAGAGAGAGAGAGAGAGAGAGAGAGAGAGAATGAAAAATGATAATTAGAAGATAACTGCAGGCTGTCGGGGAAGGGCGAAATATTATGGAAAAGTTGTGTAAAAGTACTTACGAAAGACTAAACAAAAGGTTGGTGGAAATAAGTGGAAGCAGGAGAAACAGCAACAATGATATGTTCCTGAGGTGACTGAAGGGGAGATTTTTTTTGAAGTGGTATAATTACGTGTGTACACATTATATTAAATGAGCACTCCCCACAGGCATAATCTTAACCTTTTAGATTGTGTTGTAAATAGGATATGTTCACCAGGAAAGTCACATGATACTCTCCTTTGTTAAATCTCAACACTTCTGCAAGTTAGCGCTTCCCGGAATTAAAAGTTAACTAAAGTAAAGTTACTAGAGGCAGCACACAATCTTTTAACATCAGTACACTTTCAAAAGCTTATCTTTGTTAATCATATGGATAGTTTAAAATTACTGCAAATTCAGTAACAGCAGCCATAAAGCATTTTGATTCATGCATAACGTCTACATCCATTACGTGGTAGCATGTGTTTAGGTTAGAATTACCTAAACTTAATAGCTATCTTTAAAACTTTCCAATTATCGTGAACAATATCTTAACAAATTTTAAACTTTATATTTGGTTTCATATTCTTTGGATAAAATAACCGAATATTCGAGTCATGGTATAAATTTCCATTCTCGTGCTTGACAACATTTTTAAAACTCCCAATTACCAACATGTTAGAATTACCGTATTATTTCGAGGCAACTGTCCAATCATTCTATTAATGTTTAGCTTTCAGACAATTTCAGTGCCCATTCGTTGCCTCGTACGAATTTAGATTAGCAATATAATCCGCCTCAAAAACACCAAACAATCCTCCTTCTTCTGCCATCGAGCAATCTTTCCATTATCGTGCGGTTTTCCAGGCATTCTTCGGGGCGTCCAGGAGGGGGCGACCGAGGGCCGAGACAGGAAGAATAATGAACCGAGCTGTAATAAGTCAACGATCCGGTCAGACGAGACGAGGCTGTGTGGCCTTGAGGGGAGGGGAGAAGGGTGGGGGGGAGAGAGAGAGAGAGAGAGAGAGAGAGAGAGAGAGAGAGAGAGAGAGAGAGAGAGAGAGAGAGAGAGAGAGAGAAATATAAATAAATAATAAAAGAAAATAAAGCAAAAAGGTAGGGAAAGCAATAGAAAACGAGGGAAACAATTCAGATATTTTCATTTTCTCTCTCTCTCTCTCTCTCTCTCTCTCTCTCTCTCTCCTCTACCCTTCTCTCCTTCTTTCCTTCCCTCTTTTCTCCGTCTGGGCAGCGAAACTTTCTCCGGCTATTCGTATGCAATCTGAAAATCGAACTCGCGCCTAAAATTTGCACGCCAGGTTCAGATTGGATTCCTCTCTTCCTCTGCCCTCCATCTCTCGCCTCGCCTGGGTTTGCATTCTTATCGATAACGGGCGTTCCTATACGAGACTTGCGTTCTTTGGCCGTTCTCCCTCCCTCTATGTATCATCGGGAATGTATATGAAAGGCGGTAATCGAGGGGAGAGGAGTGTGTTATGAGGAGGAGGAAGGCGAGGAGGGAGAGGAAGGGAATAAAGAGTGATACTGTGTTCTGAGAGGGAGGAAGGTGAGGAAAGGAAGGAAGGGGAGGAAAGGGATGAAGAGAAGGAAGAGTGATGTTATGGAGGGGGAGGAAGGGGTGAAAGGGGAGGAAAAGTGCTGTGTGGTATGGGTAATGATGGGAAAGGGAGGATGGGAAGGATGTGGAAGGGGAAAGAAGGGATGGAAAGGAGAGAGAGAGAGAGAGAGAGAGAGAGAGAGAGAGAGAGAGAGAGAGAGAGAGAGAGAGAGAGAGAGAGAGAGAGAGAGAGAGAGAGAGAGAGAGAGAGAGAGAGAGTTATAATTATTAAAGATATTATTACCATTGTCATTATTATTATTATTATTATTATTATTATTATTATTATTATTATTATTATTATTATATTGTTATCATTATTATTCATATTACTTATCACAATTAACCTTAAGAAGCGCTTTATCATTTTTAATATGCAAATATCCCTCATTATCACAATCATCATTAACATAATTTCGACATCGCCGGATATTCTTGTTCGCGTTATCATAATTATCATCACTCGTCCTTATTATCATCATCACTCATCCTGTCGCGCCTTCGTCAAGCCTTCTGATCGTTTCCTTATTACGTTATCTCGATAATTGGAAACGAACACAATTTTTTTCCTGGACATCGAGCACAACATTCCTGGACTCACAATACCCGTCTCGCTATAACTGGCCGGCACGCACGCAACGACACACACACACACACACACACACAAACACACACACAACACGACTCATGCAGGAAGAGAGGAAAAGAAAACAAAGGAAGGGAAGGAAAGAAGGAAGGAACATAAGAGCGAAGGAAGAGCAGATAACGAGATAGCCCGATGGCGTACGACACGGGAAATTGTTTTACTTGTGTTCTCTGGTCTGCACATCTTTGTGTTTATTATGGTTATGATAAATTAATAAACAGCTAAGAGATGAATGATTAAATAAATGCATGCTCAAAGGGACACTTCCATTTACGTTAAGATGTGGATATTCGGGTTTGTTTGTTTGTTTGTGTGTGTGTTTTCAAGCGTTTCTCTTGGTTGTCGATTTAAGTTAAGTTCGTATAGCGTCAAGCAAAAGGAAGATTTTTACTGGGAATGTAGTTTTCTTTTGAGTTTGTGACGCATTATATATTTTTCATCACCGTCATCATCTTCATCATTATCATTAACAACAACAACAACAACAACAACAACAACAACAATCTTAAGCAGCACTCATACCAATAGGATTCGTGTCCCAAATAACTATAAAAATAATAACAACAACAACAATAATAATAATAATA
This sequence comes from Eriocheir sinensis, assembly GCF_024679095.1. Taxonomy (NCBI): domain Eukaryota; kingdom Metazoa; phylum Arthropoda; class Malacostraca; order Decapoda; family Varunidae; genus Eriocheir; species Eriocheir sinensis. The sequence continues at coordinate 15,505,399 of NC_066536.1, forward strand.
ATAATAATAATAATAATAATAATAATAATAATAATAATAATAATAATAATAATAATAATAATAATAATAACCAGAGTAATAGTGCAGGTAAGGTTCTGGTCGCAGGTGTTTTTGTACCCAGTGTTTCAAAATAGTAATCTAATTGTATTGAATTCGTGCGTCAAGGCGGCGGGCGGCGTTGGCGTTTCCCGGAGGTATTAACTGACCTCCTATTACTGCGCCGCTCAAACTAGATTACTGCTCCGAAATTATCTTTTTTTTCGCATTATTATATAGTTTTTTTTTTCCCTCCGTTGTTATTATTACTATTAGTTTATACACAGATATATTATCGATCGAATTCTATTATAAGTTTCCGTCTTTCTCTCTCTCTCTCTCTCTCTCTCTCTCTTATTCTGTCATTTTAGTTCACTCTCTTTTCCATGTCCTCCTCCTCTCATTGCTCTTTCTCTCACCCTCCTCCTCCTCCTCCTCCTCCTCCTCCTCTTCCTCCTCCTCCCGCACCGCAGGCAACAAGCAACGTTACCAAATAAGGCGTCTTCTACTTGCTTTGATCTGTGGGTATATAATGCAGATCCTTCGATTGCTCTCTCTCTCTCTCTCTCTCTCTCTCTCTCTCTCTCTCACACACACACACACACACACACACACACACAATCATTGCCATAGCTCACCTTGATTAAGAAACAAGTGCTCTTCCTTTGCTTTCTGTTCCCCCTTTTTGTATCGTGTCTATTTTATCGTTTATTTATAGTTTCATAACGTGCGCTGTTTTAAAGGTTTTATTGATACCGTATACATATTATTTCTACTCTGTTTCACATTGCTAGTCTAATCTGTGCTGAGTTATTGCCCTTCAAGTCACAACAGTGCGTTATTCAAAGGATTTATAGGTTATTTATATTGCTTAGCGCTGGTTCTTTACGAGGTGCAGTTTGGCGGGTTTTCGAGTGACTGTACAAGGTTCTTAGAAAGCCTTGATGATGCTCCACGTCGTGTCTCTTTGTTACACTCTGATACTGGTTTTCGAGAGCCCAGCTACGCTATTCAGAGGTTATTTATTACTGTCTCTTTACGCTGTGCAGTTTTGCGGGTTTTCGAGTGACTACACAAAGCTGCTCAGGGTTCTTGAAAAGCCTCAACGATGCTCCTTCACGCCGTTTCTCTGTTGAATTTCGAGAGGGTCGCCACGCTACTCAGGGTCTGCTTAGCGCTGTTCCTTTACGGCTGAGTTTACGCTGTGCAGTTTTGAAGGTTTTCAAATGACACCACAACGATGCTCAAGGTTCTTACAGATTATTTACGATGTTTCACGCCGCTTCTCTGTACTGTGTGTGTTGTTAGCTATTGAGAGCACCGCCACGTAGCTCAAGGTCTCTACACAGCTTTTACGGCCTGCCCTGAATGCCTCCTTCCCTACAAAGGCTCTCAATAGGGAAGCTTTGCCTAACGCCCTCACCCTCGCCGAGCCAGAGAGAAAAAGAAGGAATAATCTGAATACTTTGCCCACTTTTCCTTACAGCTTACATAGACTTCTGCTCTCCCTCTCTTTTCTTCCTCCATGCCTTCTTTCTTCAGTCTTCTCGCCTCTTACCTTCTCTCGATCTTTCATCTTGTCTCCCTCTCTCTCATTTCTTTCTTCTCTCTGTCTATTATTAATTCCTCCTCTTTATATTTCTACTGCTCTCCGTCATTCCCTTTTCATTCTTCTCTCTATCTCCTGTCTGCTCCTCCTGTATTCTTCAACCTAATCTTTCCTTTCGCTTTTCTCTACAGCTCTCTTCTTTCCTCCACCTTCCTCTGTGTTTCCTTCCTCTCTTATTCCTTCTCGATGTCTCCTCCTCTCTCCTATCCTTACGCTCTTTTCTCCTCCTCCTCTTCTCCTCCTCTCCTCGTATAACTCCAAACTCCTTCCTCTACTTTCTTCCATTTTTCACTAATCATTCCTGTCTTTAGCGAAGAGACCAAAACACACACACACACACACAAACATACCTGACCTTGCCTAACATTCTCCTCCTGCTAGACTTTTTTTGTTTACTGATCATTATTGCTAGGCGGACATTGCGCAGGAGGAGGAGGAGGAGGAGGAGGAGGAGGAATGCGTATAAGATTCTTGAGGATAATGAGACTCGTTATTTTGAAGTGAGTGGAGGAGGGAGTGAAAGATAAGACAGAGAAGAGAATCAAGGGAAACGAATGAAGGAGGGAAGCACGTATGGAGATTGCAAAGGGAGAGAGAGGTACAAGAAGGAAGAGAGGTGTAGACGGGTGAGAGATGGAATGAGAGAGGAAGGAAAAAATATTAGAGAGTACAGGATATAGAAATGCGAGTTATATAGTGACGGACAGCAGGTGAAGAGGAGAAAGGGAAAGGGTGAGAGGAGGGAGGTAACGGAGAGTTGAGGACTAGGAGATGAGGCGGGAGAGAGCGAGGGCGTGAGGGAGGGAGGGATGAAAATAAGTCCTGACCTCGGCAGCTGACAGTGTAGCAACATGAGTGACCTCGCCTGACCTACATAATGCCTAGGTCTCTCTCTCTCTCTCTCTCTCTCTCTCTCTCTCTCAATTTATTCTTAAGAAAGGTCAACTGATTTAAAATCCATTCATTATTAAGTAAACTGTATATATATATATATATATATATATATATATATATATATATATATATATATATATATATATATATATATATATATATATATATATATATATATATATATATATATATATATATATATATATATATATATATATATATATATATATATATATATATATATATATATATATATATATATATATATATATATATATATATATATATATATATATATATATATATATATATATATATATATATATATATATATATATATATATATATATATATATATATATACAAAAAAAAACGAAAGAAAAACCGTCATCGTATGCTTATATAATTTTTGCTGTGTGTGTATGTGTGTGTGTGTGTGTGTGTGTGTGTGTGCGCGTGCGTGTTCATGCAGTGGAACGCTGGATGACAAAGCCGCGCCATTAGGGTAATTGTTTCAGTGCTTGTTGGTGCAGCGACGATAACGACGACGACATCAATAACGACAACAACGGCGATAAGAACACCGACGGGTGCTGATCCTGCCCTGCTCCTGTTACTGCTGCTGCCGCTGCTTCCACTACTGCAAAACTACTACTACTACCACTACTACTACTACTACAACCACAGCTACCACTACCACCACTACTACAGCTACTACTATTACAACTACAACCACAACTACCACCACCACCATCACTACTTTTACTACTACTACTACTACTATTACTACTACTACTACTACTACTACTACTACTACTACTACTACTACTACTACTACTACTACGACATAAATAATCACTAATAAAACAATGATTAAAGCAGCATAGCTAACAACAATTTTTACCCATCAGAACATCAACATCAACAACACCAGCACCAACAACAACAGCCTGGCCGCCCCCGTTCCTCTCATTCTCCCTTTTTTTCGTCCATCACCGCCGCTGTCACTGTTTTTCTCCTCCTCCGTCATCCCGTCGCGGCCGTTCATCGCCTTAACATAAACATCATCGTCCTCGTTGTTGTTTTCATCACCTTCGACAATATGAAAACGACGACCACCAAACTGTAATTAGAACACACACACACACACACACACACACACACACACACACACACGACAAAAAAATAAGATGGCAAGAAAGGTAGATGAATACGAAAACAAGTAGATAAGTAGAAAGTAAAGAACTGACAAAAGATATTATTAAAAAAAGGAGGAATGCGAAGTAAGGAAAAGCAAACATTACCCATCAATCAGACTTGAAATAAAAATGAAGAAAAAACAAAACACGAATAAATAGAAAACGAGCAAGGAATAGATGGACACCAAAAAAAAAAAGAGAAAAAAAGTGAAAGTGAAGCAGAAAAAAATGACAAAGGAAAATGACAGAAGAAAACAGCCTCATGAAAATCACACATCATCCTCAATTAAAACCAGACTCACTCATCCAAACCGTCATCCAACCAACCATCCATACCAGCCATTCATCCAGCTATTTAACAAGACATCCAGCGCTCACAACTCCATGACGCGGCAGATTATGGCGGTAAAATATTCGTCAGCGCAAGGATGGAATAGAGATACCCAGTCGTGATTTAATGAAGCAATTCGACTGGATCCGCAGGTAAGAAGAGAGAGAGGTGTGATGGGTTCCTGGATAGCGTGAAGGTGAGGTGAGGTATGGGCAGGCGAGGGAGAGGGAGAGGGCGAGAGAGAAGGGAGGAGGATCGTGAAAAGGAATGGAATGCAGAATCGCGTTGCATAATTCATGAGGTCAGACAAATATATGCACGTGAATATGTGTGTGTGTGTGTGTGTGTGTGTGTGTGTGTGTGTGTGTGTGTGTGTGTGTGTGTGTGTGTGTGTGTGTGTGTGTGTGTGTGTGTGTGTGTGTGTGTGTGTGTGTGTGTGTGTGTGTGTGTGTGTGTGTGTGTGTGTGTGTGTGTATGTGTGTGTGTGTATTCAAATGTGAGCTCAAAAATATACTATCATTACTTTTTCGTCCTTTTTTAAGCTCTGAAACTAAGTATGCTACACAAAAACCGAATTTCACATTAATATTTCTACCTTCATATGCCATTTAGACAAAGGCAGCAACACAGAAATAGCGAGAGTGAGAGAGAAAGAAGAGTAGGACCGACCGAGTGAGAGAGTGAGAGAGGAGAGAAAAAAAAAAACACAAACAGGAATAATAAAAACAAGACAGTGACAACCAAACCAACAAACAAGACCCAAACAAAGCAGCTCCCCCTCCCCCCTCTCCCCCTCACCCCCCCTCACATTATCCACGCCCTGCCCTGCCTGCTTGCTTTCCTGCTTTCCTGCTTTTTCCTTCTTTTTCCTTCCCGCCCCAAAACCTGTTAGGGTAGCACCTCAAGGAACCAATTAACAGTAAATATCACACAAGGGGGAGGAGAAAAACCGTATTGAGAGAGAGAGAGAGAGAGAGAGAGAGAGAGAGAGAGAGAGAGAGAGAGAGAGAGAGAGAGAGAGAGAGAGAGAGAGAGAGAGAGAGAGAGAGAGAGAGAGAGAGAGAGAGAGAGAGAGAGAGAGAGGTGAAAAAAAGAGGAAAACAGTATAGCCAGATCAGTATTTAAATCTAATCAGCATAAAAAATAAATAAAGACAAAGAAAAAAGGTTAAAAAAAAGATACAAACAATTTTAAGTAGAAGAAAACGGTGAAAAAAGGATAAAATAAAGAATGGAAGAGAGAGAGAGAGAGAGAGAGAGAGAGAGAGAGAGAGAGAGAGAGAGAGAGAGAGAAACATACATACCGACAGAGATGACAACGTGGAGGCTGCAACACACATAATTAACAATCCCCGCAACACTTAACAAATTACTACCAAGCACACTATTACTGCTGACAATACAATGCCTGCTGATTTATCGAGTGTCGGATATATTTTCATCCGAGACCTTCCGCTACTACTCCTACTACTCCTGCTGTTTGTTTGTTTGTCTGTTGGTGTCGCTGGTGGCTCTCTTTCATCATCCCGAGGTTTTATTTATGTATATTCATTGATGAAGTTAAGAAAAAATAGCCGTGAATATATTTTACTTGTGATTCATTGCTATTTTTTCACTATTAAAATTACCTACTTGATTAAAATTCCTTCCTTCCTTACTTACTGAAAATTTCTTACTTTTTCCTTACTGATTCTTACTTTCTCCTTACTTAAAATTCCTTACTTACTAAATAACATCCTTACTATTAAAATTATTTCCTAAGATATATTTGGAAGGGCCGGAGGGAAACTGAAGTAAAATAAGTGAGTGAAAGTGTAGTATAGGGAATAGTAGTAGTTGTATTAGTAGTAGTTGCTGTAGTGGTAATAGTAACATAATAGTAATAGCGAAAATAATAATAGTAAAATAATAGCAATAGTAAAAAATGCAAGTAAAATGGAAGTAGAATACGTAGAAATTGAGATGTAAGTAGTAGTAGTAGTTGTAGTAGCGATCGTAATAATATAATAGCAATAATGATAATAATGATAACAATAAAAACAATATTAATAATGATTGGGGCACACCTGGCGGACGATACATTCCAGGTGTCACTCGAGCCAATATAATTAATCAACGCGAAACCTGTTACAGAGTCGACCGTCACGTTTCCTGCTGGTGTATTAACTATTATTATCATTATCATCATTATTATCA
>NC_066536.1:15519162-15551662 GCF_024679095.1 Eriocheir sinensis
TGTAGCTGCTGTAGGAAGCCGTCTGGAGGTATAACAAATAAAAGAAATGGAGGTACGGTAGGTAGAAATGTGGGAAGCTGCTGTGGATGCGCAGGAAATAATTTTATGGTATACATGGATGCAGAGGAGGAGGAGGCACGTAAGGGTATGTATATTCTTTAGGGACGCGAATGAAGGTGTAAAAATGAAAAGAAATGGAGAATTGGAAGGTCGAAATAAGGTTGGTGTGAATGAACAGGAAATGACATGGAAGGCAGTGTCGTGGAAGGGGTGTGAAGGGGAGTTGTCTTGCAGTGAACAAACCTACACAATACAACTATACGCGTCCTACTACCTTTCCTTCTCCCCCACCTGTACCTTCACCACTAACCCACTTCCTCTTCTTACTATACCCATGATTAAAAAAAAGTATTGTAGAGTTGATAAGGTATGGAGAGTGGAGACAAGGGGAGATGGTCAAGGAAAAAGGGATCTGTATAAAGACAATCCGTGTGTGTGGATAGGCAGGGAAGCGAGGGCAAGGAAAGGAAAGCATGGGAGAAGGGATAAATTGGTAGATTCTGGTGGTATGGCCGCAACTGGAGGAGGAACAGAGGACGGACGACGGGTGGGTGGCATGGCATAAAACAGCAGGGTTAAGGGGTAAAAAAATGGGCGAAAATGGGAATATAATAGGGTGGGAAAACACACAAATGGGGTAATGGGTGGGTGCGATGCTGATGGAGAGCGACAAGACAAATTAGACGGCCGCGAAATGGGTGTTTGGGAGAGGGAAAACGGCAGAAATGGAGAGGTTGAGGAATGGAAAAATTGCTGGGGAAAGGAGGAGTAATTGATGGAGATTGAGGACTATAGTGCGGCGGCGAGGGAGAAAGGGGGAGAGGGAAAGGGAGAGATGGGTTGGTGGGGCGAGGAAGAGGTTGCACTGGGTAAGGCAGGAGCTCATAAGAAAGGTATGGAGTGGGTATACGAGGAGGGACTAACAGGGTACGCGGTATGCGGGTATTTTTATCACTTAGGGGGAGGGAGAGAGAGACGGAGGGAGAGAGGAAGGTTCAGAGGGAAGAGGGAAGGGCGGGAGATGAGGTCAGAATGAAAGAGAGTATAAGAGAATGAAAGAAATTGAGGTAGAGGGAGAAGGCAGGTCAGGTGAGTTGAGGAGTTGAGGGAAGAAAAAGAAAGAGATAAAAGAAAAAGGAAGGTTAGGTGAAGGTAAAGAAAGGTAAAGATGGAAGTAGGGAGAGAAACGGAGGGAGGGAGAAGAGAAGTGAAAGGAGGAAGGAAGATAAAAAGAGAAGAGGGAAGAAACAGAGAGGAAGAAAGAAAGAAATTGAGATAGCGGAAGAAGGAAGGTAAGGCAGAGGAAAGAAACGTAGAGCGAAGGAAAGAAAGAAAATAGATAAAAAAGGAAGGTGGGTGAAAGAAATAGCTAGAGCGATAGAAATAGAAAAGAGAAACAGAGAAAAAGAAAAGCAGGACAAAGGAAGATAAGGTGAAGGAAAGACGAAAGGTAGAAGTGGAAATAGCGAGAGAGACGAGACAGAGATGAAAAGAAAGTAAAGTTAAGGATGGAGGGGAGGAAGAACGGGAGGGAGGGAGGGAGATAGTAAAATAGAAATGAAGGAAGGGCGAGGGAAAGGGTAAAGAACGAGGCAGGAATGAAGGTATGGAGTGAACGGGGGAAGAAACTACGCAGGTGATGGGAGGGAGGACAGGTACACACACACACACACACACACACACTTATGAGACGCAGAAGGTGAGCAGGTGTTTAATTGATATACGCACAGGTAACAGCTCCCACTCACTCACTGTCTATATAGCGACCCCTAAACTCTGACCCTCTTAGAAGCGAATTGTCTGAAAGGAAAACGATTCAAACAACGCAACAGACAACAGCAGGAGTATTGGAAGCAGTGGTAGTAGTGGTCGCGGTGGTGATAGTGGTGGTGGTGACAGGAAATTAGCTACCAAGCGAAAAAAAAAAAGTTATCTGCCCGAACGCAGCAACTCGGTACAGCAACAAAAAGAGGGAGAGAGGGAGAGAGGAAGCAGCAGCGAGGAGGAAGTCGTAAAACAGCCACCCTCGCTTTGTCTCCGTGCTTGACCCTCGTAGCGACGGTCCCTCTTCCTCACCGACCGGCCACCGAGCTTCTTTTGTGTTCATACTTTTTCCTTTTTGCTTCTTTAGTACCCACGGCGTTGCATCTTGTACCGCTACCGTTAGAAAGATGATGATTATGATGATACCTACTTCTACTACTTCTACTACTAATATTACTACTACTACTACTATTACTACTACTACTGCTACTACTACTACTGCTACTACTACTACTACTACTACTGTTACCATTCACCACTCCTCCTCCTCCTCCTCCTCTTACTACTACTACTACTACTACTACTATTTGCCCACTACTTACCCACCACTGACTCAAAGGCTAATGCGACGGAGCTGAGCACGGAAGCAACGCGTAGCCTTATCATATGCACCCGACTTTACTTATATATTCTCGACAGACCAACTTATTAGACGGGATGTGACGGGTATACTATTTCTGATGTTTTGGTTATTATATATATATGATTAATTTCCTATAAAAATATAATTAATCTAATGATGGATAATGACCGCCGGTGTGTCCAGGTGTGTGATAATCAATAGGAGAAGACCATGGAACTGTAAAACCTGTCGATATCAAGTTTTTCTACACGATGGTGATTTCTTTATTGCTGGTCCTCAAAACCTGTGTGTGAATGAACCGTGTATGGAGGAGGAGAAGGACGAGGAGGAGGAGGAGGAGGAGGAGGAGAATGAGGAGGAGGGGGAGGGGTGAATGGTGAATGATTGTCCCTCCTTCTACCTACTCAGCCATTTCTTATTCTTTTCTTTGGAGCTATTTCTTATGTTAGGATGCGTGTAGGTGTTACAGGAATGTCTGTATAGATGGTGTCGGAACATTAGTAAATAAGACAGATGAAAAAGCGGAATAACTTAAACCAAGAAGAAAACAAGGCCTTACTTTTAGCCCAGTCAGAGTAAGGTAAGGAGAGGAAAGGGTTGAGGGAATCAGGGAGGGAATACATAGCTCCTTCTTATGTTATGATCCGTGTGCTGTACAAGTGTCTGTATAGAGAGTGTCGGAACATTTAATAAGGAAGATAAAAAAAGAACATAACTAAAACCATAAAAAAGAGCCCACAGATGACCAACCAATAAAGATACACACAAGCTTTTATTTTATTTTTACAGGTAAGGAAGCGGCTCAAGGGCAACTAAAAAAAAAGTGTAGAAAAAAGACCGCTAATCGCTGCCCCCATAAAAGAAAAAAAAGTGGAGTTGCCATTGGAGAGGTCAATTTCGGGTGGAGAGGTGTCTTAATACTAATTTTTCCATTCCTCTGTTCCTTTTCCCTCTTCCCCATCTTCGTTCTGCATCCCCTTCCCCATTCCCAACTTCTTTCCTTTCCCTTTCATGGTCTTCATAATAGTCTGCACATTCCCCCTTCCTTTCCCTTCACCTCTCCCTTCCCTTCGATTCCTTTCACCTCTCTAATCTTCATAGTCTTGTTCCTCCTTAAATACTTCCCTCCTCCTCGGCCACCTGCCTCACACACACACACACACACACACACACACACACACACACACACACACACACACACACACACACACACACACACACACACGAAGTAAGGACGTCTGGTCTTCTTTGGGATTCAGGAAACACAAAACCACCCCTTCTTCTCCTTCTTCTTCTTCTTCTTCCTCCTCCTCCTCCTCCTAGTTAACACACAACACAGGTATCGCACTCGTACAAGGGATTTACCGCAAGTACACGTCCTTGGAAATGGGGGGAGGGGGAGCGGAAGGGAGAGGAGGTGGGGATGGGAGGAGAGAGGAGGAGGTGGAGAACAGAGAAGGGGATGGAGGAGGGAGGAGGCAAGTCTGGGGGAGGTAAAAGAGGAGGCGGGGAAGAAAGAAGTTAATGGAGAGAGGAAGATAGAAGGGAGAGGGAAGAGAGCGTAAAAGAACTTAAGGAGTTTGCAAGAGGGTGGCAGGTCTATCTATATAAGGTCGCTCCTGTAAACCTAACCCCACCAAACCTCACCATCCAAAAATTCATCTAATCTCTTCTTGAGTACATCTCACAACATGACTGCCAAGCCTTGTCCACCCTCTACTGGTAAACCAATTCTAGTCTTGTCTGTTGAATCTAAGGACAGTATTATCAGAGGTTTCCATCCTTCTCATCAACAATTTCCAAAGGCCGAAAACGAGATACATCGGGTTCTAATGAGTGTTTTTATAGGTTCATGGTACAGAAGAAATGTCAAACTGCCACCGGGGCCATAAAAGTACCCCTGGATATTCCCATAAGATCTAGGAAAGCCTTGTAAAATATGTGGCCGTCAAAATGTTTAAGAATACAGCCCTAAATTTATCCATCTTAAACCCATTGCCTCGTCTGCCGCGTGTCTCTCTCCATCAAAACCTTGGTAACATAACCTTCATAATCCGTTCATCTATTTATAAACTTCGGTCAAGTCTCCTCGCACCCTTCGCCTTTCTAGAGGATGTAAATTTAAACGTTTAACTTTATCCTTATATGGCAAGATTCTCAACCCGTGAATCATTTATGTCAACCTCTGCAGTGATTGTTTTTTTGTGTGTGGATGTGTGTGTGTGTGTGTGTGTATACCCATCATCATCTCCAGCCTCTTCGCTCTTTATAATTCCTGCTCTACCGTGGCGACGCTGCTGAACGAGCCATATTTTTTGCGTTAGGGAGAGAAGTAAAAAAGGTGTTTTGAAAGAGTTATATTATCTAAGGTGTTATGTTGTAGTGGGGGTCGTGAGGTTACCTGTGTGGCTCTTGTTGTTGTTTCGGTAACGGTGTTGTTGGTGTTGGTGTTTGAAGATATGAAAGGGAAAGTGGTGGTGGCGGTGATGTAAGTAGTTGTGTAGGACGGATATGGAGGTGGTGGAGGTGCTGGTAGTGATTTTTATAGTAGTAGTAGTAGTAGTAGTAGTAGTAGTAGTAGTAGTTGTAGTAGTAGTAGTAGTAGTAGTAGTAGAAGTGATGGAAAGGATAGTTATTAATGAGTCCGTTGGTTAGCGAGTGGTAGTGAATAGCAAATGGAGGAGAGTTCGTGTGGGCGGTTGTTTTTGCAGTCGGTGTTGATAATGGTGGTGGTGGTGGTGGTGGTGGTGGTGGTGGTGGTGGTAGTGATGGTGGTGGTGGTGGTGGTGGTGGTGGTGGTGGTGGTAGTGATGGTGGTGGTGGTGGTGGTAGTGATGGTGGTGGTGGTGGTGGTAGTGATGATGGTGGTGGTGGTGGTGGTAGTGATGGTGGTGGTGGTGGTGGTAGTGATGGTGGTGGTGGTGTGTTGGCATCCACCCACAACATCAACTATCACCACCCAGGGCAAGTTCTCTTTCTTAATCAGAACATTCACTCCACCTTGAGACATGGAGGAGGAGGAGGAGGAGGAGGAGGAGGAGGAGGAGGAAGAGGAGGAGGAGGAGGAGGAGGAGGAAAAGTACGTGAGGGCGTTACATCAATTAGAGCATGCAACCTCCTCCTCCTCCTCCTCTTCCTTCTCCTCCGCCTCCTCCTCCTCCTGCTTCTCCTCCTCTACCTCCTCCTCCTCTTTCTCTTTCTTCTCTTAATCCTCTTACTCGTAGTGTGAACGGACAAGCCACTTTTTTTTCTCCTTTCTCTCTTACTCTTAGGCAGACAGGAAACCGTGAAGGAAGCAGACTTGGCGGGTAGTTTGAAGTGTGCGCGTGTGCGTGTGTGAGTGTGTGTGTGTGTGTGTGTGTTTTATTTTTATTTTTTATTTTTTTTACGTCGCAGCCTATTGCGCCGGTAGGCTTCTTCCCGGTGGGGCCTGATGGTCGGCCCAAGGCTTCTTCCCGGTGGGGCCTGATGGTCGGCCCAGCCCGTTCTGGCGCAGGCGAGTGTTTATAGTGGGGCCATCTTGCACTGGCTCATGCTTCCCTCCCGGAGCTCATCTTTGATCCTGGAATCTAGAGTCCGGGTTGATAGGTGGTCTTCTGGACAGCATGTGGGTAGTTTTAAGCCACTCGGCGGCGGCTGAAAAATCCCAGCTTGGTGGCACCGGGCGGAGATTGAACTCGCGTCCTCCTGAACGCGGCGCCGTCACTCTGTCGACTCAGCCACCGCCTATGTGTGTGTGTGTGTGTGTGTGTGTGTGTGTGTGTGTGTGTGTGTGTGTGTGTGTGTGTGTAACGGTGTGTAAGAGAGAGAGAGAAAAGGAATGATGAGATGTAGAAGGGAGAAATTAAGAGGCTGGAAAGGAGGGGAGAGGGAGGGGAAAGCAGGACGTGTAGAGGTATGGTAAAAGGTTAGCTATAGAGGATGGCACTGGGGAAGAGCATGAAGGGATAGGAGCTATATATATATATATATATATATATATATATATATATATATATATATATATATATATATATGTATATATATATATATATATATATATATATATATATATATATATATATATATATATATATATATATATATATATATATATATATATATATATATATATATGCTGTGTGTGTGTCTGTGTGTGTGTGTTTCGGGCACTCATCAGGAATTTTTTTTTATTGTAGTTGGGATAATGCATAAGGGTTTTCGTTTGTTGACGATGAATGCAGCGAAAAAAGTGCTTTTCTTATTCCAATTTACAACTAAGTAATCTATTCTTCGTTCCTTATATTTTCTAGTCATTTCTTTTTATTAACATCTATGCTCGTCTTTTTGGTGCTTTTCTCATTGCAATCTATTACTAACTAATCTATTCTTCGGTCCTTATATTTTCCAGATACTTCTTTTTATTAACTTGATTGCTTGTCTTCTTTGTGCTTTTCTTATTCCAATCTATAACTAAATAATCTATTCTGCGTTCCTTATTTTTCTATTTACTTCTTTTCATTAACTTCTATGCTTGTCTTTTTGGTGCTGTTCTTATTCCAATATATAACTAACTAATCAGTTTTTCTTTCCTTATATTTTCTAGTTATTTCTTTTCATTAACTTGTATGCTTGTCTTTTTGGTACTTTTCTTATTCCAATTTATAACTAACTAATCTATCCTTTGTTCCTTTTATTTTCTAGTTATTTCTTTTATTAACCTGTATGCTTGTCTTTTTGGTGCTTTTCTTATTCCAATTTATAACTAACTAATCTATCTTCTGTTCCTTTTATTTTCTAGTTATTTCTTTTATTAACTTCTATGCTCGTCATTTTGGTGCTTTTCTTATTCAAATCTATAACTACCTAATCTATCCTTCGTTCCTTTTATTTTCTAGTTATTTTTTTTTAACTTGTATGCCCGTCTTTTTGGTGCTATTCTTATTCCAATCTATAACTAGCTAATCAATTCTTCGTTCCTTATTTTCGAGGTATTTCTTTTATTAACTTCTATGCCTGTCTTTTTTAGAGCTTCTCTTATTGCAATCTATAACTAACTAATCTATTTTTCTTTCCTTATATTTTTCTAGTTATTTATATTTATTAACTTCTATGCTCGTCTTTTTTGGTACTTCTCTTATTCCAATTTATAACTAACTAATCTATTTTTCTTTAATTATATTTTTCTAGTTATTTCTTTTTAATAAATTCTACGCTCGTCTTTTTGGTGCTTCTTTTATTCCAATCTATAACTAACTAATCTATTCTTTCCTTATTTTTCCAGATATTTTTTTTATTAATTCTTATGCTCGTCTTTTGGGTACTTTTCTTATTCCAAACAATAACAAGCTAATCTATTCTTTCCTTATATTTTCTAGTTATTTCTTTTCATTAACTTCTATGCTCGTCTTTTTGGGTTCTTTTCTTATTCCAATTTATAACTAACTAATCTATTTCTCGTGCCTTATATTTTCTAGCTATTTCTTTTTTATTAACTTCTATGCTTGTCTTTATTGGTGCTTTTCTTATTCCAATTTATAACTAACTTATCTATTCTTCTTTCCATATTTTTCTATTTACTTCTTTTCATATAACTTCACTGCTCGTCTTTTTAGTACTTTTCTTATTCCAATTTATAACTAACTAATCTATTTTTCTTTCCTTATATTTTCTAGTTATTTCTTTTAATTAACTTCTATGCCTGTCTTTTTGGTTCTTATCTAATTCCAACCTATAACTAACTAATCTATTCTTCGTCCCACATTTTTCTTCTTATTTCTTTTTATTAACTTCTATGCCTGTCTTTTTGGTACTTCTCTTATTCCAATTTATAACTTACTAATGTATTCTTCGTTCCTTATTTTTCCAGGTATGTCTTTTCATTAACTTGTATGCTTGTCTTTTTTGTGCTTTTCTTATTCCAATCCATAAGTAACTAATCTATTCTGCGTTCCTTATTTTTCTTCTTATTTTTTTTATTGACTTCTATGCCTGTATTTTTTAGTACTTTTCTTATTCCCATTTATAACTAACTAATCTATTCTTCTTTCCTTATTTTTCCAGGTATTTCTTTTTATTAACTTCTATGCTCGTCTTTTTTCGTACTTTTCTTATTCCAATATATGAGAAACTAATCTATTTTTCTTTCCTTATATTTTTCTAGTTATTTCTTTTTATTAACTTGTATGCTTGTCTTTTTTGCTTCTTTTCTTCTTCCAATCTATAACTAACTAATCTATTCTTTCCTTATATTCCCAGGTATTTCTTTTCATTAACTTCAATGCTCGTCTTTTTTGGTACTTTTCTTATTCCAATTTATAACTAACTAATCTATTTTTCTTTCTCTATATTTTCTAGTTATTTCTTTTCATTAACTTCTATGCTTGTCTTTTTAGTGCTTTTCTTATTCCAATTTATAACTAACTTATCTATTCTTCTTTCCTTATTTTTCTAGTTATTTATTTTTATTAACTTCTATGCTCGTCTTTTTTGGTACTTTTCTTATTCCAATCTATAACTAACTAATCTATTTTTCTTTCCTTATTTTTCTAGTTATTTATTTTTAGTAACTTCTATGCTTGTCTTTTTGGTGCTTCTCTTATTCCAATATATATCTAACTAATCAATTCTTTCCTTATTTTTCCTGATATTTCTTTTTATTAATTCGTATGCTCGTCTTTTGGGTACTTTTCTTATTCAAATCAATAACTAATTAATCCATTATTTTCTTATATTTTCTAGTTATTTCTTTTCATTAACTTTTATGCTCGTCTTTTTGTGTTATTTTCTTATTCCAATTTATAACTAATCTATTCCTTGGTCCTTATATTTTCTAGCTATTTCTTTTTATTAACTTGTATGCCTGTCTTTTTTGGTGCTTTTCTTTTTCCAATTTATAACTAATTAATCTATTCTTCTTTCCATGTTATTCTATTTACTTCTTTTCAATAACTTCTGTGCTCGTTTTTTAGTACTTTCCTTATTCCAATCTATAACTAACTAATCTATTTTTCGTTCCTTATTTTTCTAGTTATTTTTTATTAACCTCTATGCTGGTATTTTGGTTCTTTTCTTATTCCAAATTATAACTAACTAATCTATTTTTCTTTCCTTATTTTTCCAGGTATTTCTATGTATTAACTTGTATGCTTGTCTTTTTTTGTGCTTTTCTTATTCCAATTTATAACTAACTAATCTATTCTTCTTTCCATATTTTTCTATTTACTTCTTTTCATTAACTTCTATGCTCGTCTTCTTGGTACTTTTCTTTATTCCAGTCTGTAACTAACTAATCTATTCTTCGTTCCCTATTTTTCTAGTTATCTCTTTTATTAACCTCTGTGCTCGTCTTTTTAGTGCTTTTCTTATTCTAATCTATAACTAACTAATCTATTCTTTCTTTATTTCTTCTAGTTATTTCTTTTTATTAACTTGTATGCTTATCTTTTTTGGTGCTTTTCTTATTCCAATTTATAACTAACTAATCTATTCTTCTTTCCATATTTTTCAATATACTTCTTTTCATTAACTTCTATGCTCGTCTTTTTAGTACCTTCCTTATTCCAATCTGTAACTAAGTAATCTATCCTGTGTCCCTTTTATTTTCTAGTTATTTATTTTATTAACTTGTATGCTCGTCTTTTTGGTGCTTTTCTTATTCCAATCTATAACTAACTAATCTATTCTTCGTTCCTTATATTTTTTAGTTATTTCTTTTCATTAACCCCTAAGGTTGTCTTTTTGGTTCTTTTCTTATTCCAACCTAACTAATCTATTCTTTCCTTACTTCTCCAGGTATTTCTTTTCATAATAAGAAAAGTACCAAAAAAGACAGGCATAGAAGTTAATAAAAAGAAATAACTAGAAAAATAAGGAAAGAATAGATTAGTTACTTATAAATTGGAATAAGAAAAGTACCAAAAAGACGAGATACAAGTTAATAAAAAGAAATACCTGGAAAAATAAGGGAAGAATAGATTTTTCTAATTATAGATTGGAATAAGAAAAGCACCAAAAAGAGGAGCATAGAAGATAATAAAAAGAAATCAGAAGAAAAATAAGGAACGAAGAATAGATTAGTTTGTAATAAATTGGAACTAGAAAAGAACCAAAAACACGAGGATACAAGTTAATAAAAAAATAACTAGAAAGATAAGGAACAAAGAATAGTTTAGTTAGTTATAACTAACTAATCTATTCTTCGTTCCTTATTTTCGAGGTATTTCTTTTATTAACTTGTATGCCTGTCTTTTTTAGTGCTTTTCTTAATCCAATTTATAATCTAACTAATCTATTCTTCTTTCCTTATTTTTCCAGGTATTTATTTTTATTAACTTCTATGCTCGTCCTTTTTCGTACTCCTCTTACTCCTATCTATAAGTAACTAATCTATTTTTCTTTCCTTATATTTTTCTAGTTATTTCTTTTTATTAACTTTTATGCTTGTCTTTTTGGTGCGTTTCTTATTCCAATCTATAACTAACTAATCTATTTTTCGTTCCTTATTTTTCTAGTTATTTCTTTTTATTAACTTGTATACTTGTCTTTTTAGGTGCTTTTCTTATTCCAATTTATAACTAACTAATCTATTCTTCTTTCCATATTTTTCTACTTACTTCTTGTCATTAACTTCTTTGCTCGTCTTTTTGGTACTTTTCTTTATTCCAATCTATAACTAATTATTCTATTCTTCGTTCCTTATTTTCTAGTTAATTATTTTATTAACCTATGTGCTCGTCTTTTTAGTGCTTTTCTTATTCCAATCTTTAAATAACTTAATTTATTTTTCGTTCCTTATTTTTCTAGTTATTTCTTTTCATTAACTTCTATGTTTGTCTTTTTGGTACTCTTCTTATTTCAATCTATAGCTAACTAATCTATCCTTCGTTCCTTATTTTTCTAGTTATTTCTTTCCATTAACTTGTATGCTGGTCTTTTTTAGTGCTTTTCATTTTCCAATCTATAACTAACTAATCTATTCTTCGTTCCTTATTTTCGAGGTATTTCTTTTATTAACTTCTATGCCTGTTTTTTTAATGGTTTTCTTATTCCAATTTATAACTAACTAATCTATTCTTCTTTCCTTATTTTTCCAGGTATTTATTTTTATTAACTTCTATGCTCGTCTTTTTTGGTACTTTTCTTATTCCAATCTATAAGTAACTAATCTATTTTTATTTTCTTATAGTTTTCTATTTACTTCTCTTCATTAACTTCTATGCTCGTCTTTATAGTACTTTTCTTATTCCAGTCTATAAATAACTAATCTATTCTTCGTTCCTTATTTTTCTAGTTATTTTTTTTCATTAACTTCTATGCTTGTCCCTTTGGTACTTTTCTTATTCCAATTTATAACTAACTAATATACTCTTTGTTCCTTATTTTCGAGGTATTTCTTTTAATAACTTGTATCCTCGTCTTTTTGGTACCTTTCTTTTTGCAATCTATAACTAACTAATCTATTCGATACTTATTTTTCCAGGTATTTCTTTTCATTAACTAATATGCCTGTCTTTTTGGTACTTTTCTTATTCCAATCTATAACTAACTCATCTATTTTTTTCTCCTTATATTTCTATTTAATTGTTTTTGTTAACTTGTATGCCTGTCTTATTTGGTTCTTTTCTTATTCAAATTTATAACTAACTAATCTATTCCTTCCTTATTTTTCCAGGTATTTCTTTTTATTATTTCTATGCTCGTCTTTTTGGTGCTTTTCTTATTCCAATTTATAACTAACTAATCTATTCTTCCCTTATTTTTCCAGGTATTTCTTTTCATTAACTTCTATGCCTGTCTTTTTGGTGCTGTTCTTATTCCAGTCTAAATTGGAATAAGACAAGCACTAAAAAAGACAAGCATACAAGTTGATAAAAAGAAATTACTAAAAAATATAGGGAACGAAGAAGAGATTACTTAATTATAAATTGGAATAAGAAAAGTACCAAAAAGACAAGCACAGAAGTTAATGAAAAGAAATACCTGGAAAAATAAGTATCGAATAGATTAGTTAGTTATAGATTGCGATAAGAAAAGTACCAAAAAGACGAGCATAGAAGTTAATGAAAAGAAATAACTAGAAAATAAGGAACGAAGAATATATTAGTTAGTTAGAGACTGGAATAAAGAAAAGTACCAAAAAGACGAGCATAGAAGTTAATGAAAAGAAGTAAATAGAAAAATATGGAAAAAACAATAGATTAGTTAGCTATAAATTGGAATAAGAAAAGCACCAAAAAAGACAAGCATATAAGTTAATAATAAAAAATACCTGGAAAAATAAGGAAAGAAAAATAGATAAGTTAGTTATAATTTGGAATAAGAAAACAGAAAAAAACTAGCATAAAGGTTAATAAAAAAATAATTAGAGAAATAAGGAACGAAGAATAGATTAGTTAGTTAAAAATTAGAATGAGCAAAGCACCAAAAAAGACAGGCATACAAGTTGATAAAAAGAAATAGCTAGAAATTATGAGGAACAAGGAATAGATTAGTTATGAATTGGAAGAAGAAAAGAACACAAAAAACGAGCATAGAAGTTAATGAAAAGAAATAACTAGAACATATAAGAAAAGAATAGATTAGTTAGTTATTGATTTGAATAAGAAAAGTACCCAAAAGACGAGCATACGAATTAATGAAAAGAAATGTCTGGAAAAATAAGGAAAGAATAGATTAGTTGGTTATCGATTGGAATAAGAGAAGCATCAAAAAGACAAACATAGAAGTTAATAAAAAGAAATAACTAGAAAAATATAAGGAAAGAAAAATAGATTAGTTATAGATTGGAATAAGAAAAGAACCAAAAAAGAAAAGCATAGAAGTTAATGAAGAGAAATAACTGGAAAATATAAGGAAAGAAAAATAGATTAGTTAGTTATAGATTGGAATAAGAAAAGAACCAAAAAAGACAAGCATACAAGTTAATGAAAAGAAATAACTAGAAAATATAAGGAAAGAAAAATAGATTAGTTAGCTATACACTGGAATAAGAAAAGTACCAAAAAGAAAGGCATAGAAGTTAATGAAAAGAAATAACTAGAATATATAAGGAAAGAAAAATAGATTAGTTAGTTATAGATTGGAATAAGAAAAGTACCAAAAAGACAGGCATAGAAGTTAATAAAAACAAATAGCTAGAAAATATAAGGAACGAAGAGTAAATTAGTTAGTTATAAACTGGAATAAGAAAAGAACCCCAAAAACGAGCATAGAAGTTAATGAAAAGAAATAACTAGAACACATATGGAAAGAATAGATTAGTTAGATATCGATTGGAATAAGAAAAGTACCCAAAAGACGAGCATACGAATTAATAAGGAGAAATATCTGTTGAAATACGGAAAGAATAGATTAGATTGGAATAAGAAAAAGCACCAAAATAGACAAGCATACAAGTTAATTAATAGAAATTACTAGAAAATATAAGGAAAGAAAAATAGATTAGTTAGTTATAGATTGGAATAAGAAAAGCACCAAAAAGACAAGCATACAAATTAATAAAAAGAAATGACTAGAAAATATAAGGAACGAAGAATAGATTAGTTAGTTATAGATTGGAATAACAAAAGTACCAAAAAGACAAGCATAGAGGTTTATGAAAAGAAATACCTCGAAAAATATGGAAAGTAAAGATTAGTTAGTTATAGATTGGAATAAGAAAAGCGCCAAAAAAGACGACCATGAAAGTGAATGAAAAGAAATAACTAGAAAAATAAGGAACGAAGAATAGATTAGTTAGTTATAGATCGGAATAAGAAAAGCACTAAAAAAACGAGCACAGAGGTTAATATGAGAAATAACTAGAAAAATAAGGAACGAAGAATAGATTAGTTAGTTATAGATTGGAATAAAGAAAAAAAAGAAAAAGACGAGCATAGAAGTTAATGAAAAAAGTAAATAGAAAAATATGGAAAGACGAATAGATTAGTTACTTATAAATTGGAATAAGGAAAGCACCAAAAAAGACAAGCATACAAGTTAATGAAAAGAAATAACTAGAAAAATATGGAACGAAGAATAGATTAGTTAGTTATAGATTGGAATAAAGAAAATTACCAAAAAGACGAGCAAATAAGTTAATAAAAAGAAGTAAATAGAAAAAAATATGGAAAGAAAAATAGATTAGTTACTTATAAATTGGAATAAGAAAAGCACCAAAAAAGACAAACATAGAAGTTAATTAAAAGAAATAACTGGGAAATATAAGGGAAGAAAAATTGATTAGTTAGTTATAAATTGGAATAAGAAGAGCACTAAAAAAAGATAGGCATAGAAGTTAATAAAAAAACTAGAAAAATATGGAACGCAGAATAGATTAGTTAGTTATAGATTGGAATAAGAAAAGCACAAAAAACAGCATACAAGTTAATAAAAAGAAATACCTGGAAAATATAAGGAACGAAGAATAGATTAGTTAGTAATATATTCCAATAAGAACAGCACCAAAAAGACAGGCATACAAGTTAATAAAAAAGAAATGACTAGAAAATATAAGGAACGAAGAATAGATTACTTAGTTATAAATTGGAATTAGAAAAGTACCCAAAAGACAGGAATAGAAGTTAATGAAAAGAAATACCTGGAAAAATAAGGGAAGAATAGATGAGTTAGTTATAAATTGGGATAAGAAAAACACCAAAAAGACGAGCATAGAAATAATAAAACGAAATACCTGGAAAAATAAAGAAAGAATAGTTTAGTTAGTTATAAATTGGAATAAGAAAAGCACCAAAAAGACGAGCACAGAAATAATAAAAAGAAATACCTTGAAAAATAAGGAAAGAATAGTTTAGTTAGTTATAAATTGCAATAAGAAAAGCACCAAAAAGACAAGCATACAGGTTAATAAAAAGAAATAACTGGAAAAACAAGGAAAGAATAGATTAGTTACTTATAAATTGGAATAGGAAAAATACCAAAAAGACGAGCACACAAGTTAACAAAAAAGAAATAACTAGAAAATATAAGGAAAGATAAATAGATTAGTTAGTTATAGACTGGAATAAGAAAAGCACTAAAAAAGACAGGCATAAAAGATAATGAAAAGAAATAACTAGAAAATATAAGGAATGAAT
Source organism: Eriocheir sinensis (assembly GCF_024679095.1). Classification (NCBI taxonomy): domain Eukaryota; kingdom Metazoa; phylum Arthropoda; class Malacostraca; order Decapoda; family Varunidae; genus Eriocheir; species Eriocheir sinensis. The sequence goes on from NC_066536.1 coordinate 15,534,685, forward strand.
AAAAGATTAGTTAGTTATAAACTGGAATACGAAAAGCACTAAAAAGACGAGCACAGAAAAAACTAGAAAAATAAGGAACAAAAAATATATTAGTTAGTTATAGATTGGAATAAGAACAGCACCAAAAAGACGAGCATAGAAGTTAATAGAAAGAGATAACTAGAAAAATAAGGAACGAACAATAGATTAGTTCGTTATAGATTGGAATAAGAAAAGCACCAAAAAGAAATAACTAGAAAAATATAAGGAAAAAAGAATAGATTAGTTATTAATGGAGTGAAATAAGAAAAATACCAAAAAAAACGAGCATAGAAGTTAATGAAAAGAAATACCTGGAGAAGTAAGGAAAGAATAGATTAGTTAGTTATAGATTGGAATAAGAAAAGAACCAAAAAGACAACCATAGGGGTTAATGAAAAGAAATAACTAAAAGATATAAAGAACGAAGAATAGATTAGTTAGTTATAGATTGGAATAAGAAAAGAACCAAAAAGACAAGCATACAAGTTAATAAAATAAATAACTAGAAAATAAAAGGAAAGCAGGATAGATTACTTAGTTATAGATTGGAATAAGGAAGGTACTAAAAAGACGAGCATAGAAGTTGATGAAATATATAGAAAAATATGGAAAGAATAGATTAGTTAGTTATAAATTGGAATAATAAAAGCACCAAAAAAGACGAGCATACAAGTTAATAAAAAGAAATACCTAGAAAATATAAGGAAAGAGCAATAGATTAATTAGTTATAAATTGGAATAAGAAAAGAATCCAAGAAGACGAGCATAGAAGTTAATGAAAAGAAATAACTAGAAAAAATAGGGATAGAATAGATAAGTTAGTTATTGATTGGAATAGGAAAGCACTAAAAAACGAGCACAGAAGTTAATGAAAAGAAATAACTAGAAAAATATGGAACGAAGAATAGATTAGTTAGTTATAAATTGGAATAAGAAAAGCACCAAAAAAGACAAGCATACAAGTTAATATAAAGAAATACCTGGAAAAATAAGAAAAGAAAAATAGATTACATAGATATAATTTGGAATAAGAAAAGAACCAAAAAGACGAGGATAGAGGTTAATAAAAAAAAAAAACTAGAAAATAAGGAACGAAGAATAGATTAGTTAGTTATAGATTGGAATAAGGAAAGTACTAAAAAACGAGCAGCATAGAAGTCAATGAAAAGAAATAACTAGAAAATATAAGAAAGGAATAGATTAGTTAAGACGAGCATACGAATTAATAAAAAGAAATATCTGGAAAAATAAGGAATGAATAGATTAGTTCGTTATAGACTGGAATAAGAGAAGCACCAAAAAGAGAAGCATAGAATTTAATAAAAATAAATACCTAGAAAAAATATAAGGAAAGAAAAATAGATTAGTTAGTTATAGATTGGAATAAGAAAAGTACCAAAAAAGACGAGCATAGAAGTTAATAAAAGAAATAACTAGAAAAATAAGAAGAGAAGAATATATAAGTTAGTTATAAATTGGAATAAGAAAAGCACTAAAAAGAGAGGCATAAAAGTTAATAAAAGAAATACCTCGAAAATATGGAACGAAAAATAAAATAGATTAGTCATTTATAAATTGAAATAAGAAAAGCACTAAAAAAGACAAGCATAGAAGTTAATGAAAAGAAATAACTAGATAATATAGAGAAAGAAAAATACATTAGTTAGTTAACAATTGGAATAAGAAAAGAACCATAAAAGACAGGCATATAAGTTAATGAAAAGAAATAGCTAAAAAATAAAGAACGAGGAATAGATTAGTTAGTTATAAATTGGAATAAGAAAAGTACCAAAAAAGACAGGCATAGAAGTTAATGAAAAGAAATAACTAGAAAATAAAGAACGAGGAATAGATTAGTTAGTTATAAACTGGAATAAGAAAAGAGCCCAAAAAAACGAGCATAGAAGTTAATGAAAAGAAATAACTAGAAAATACAAGGAAAGAATAGATTAGTTAGTTATTGATTGGAATAAGAAAAGTACCCAAAAGACGAGCATACGAATTAATAAAAAGAAATATCTGGAAAAATAAGGAAAGAATAGCTTAGTTAGTTATAGATTGGAATAAGAGAAGCACCAAAAAGACGAGCATAGAAGTTAATAAAAAGAAATAACTAGAAAAATATAAGTAAAGAAAAAAAAGATTAGTTAGTTATAGATTGGAATAAGAGAAGCACTAAAAAAGACAGTCATAGAAGTTAATAAAAGAAATACCTCGAAAATAAAGAACGAAGAATAGATTAGTTAGTTACAGATTGGAATAAGAATAACACCAAAAAGACGAGCATGCAAGTTAATAAAAAAAATAACTAGAAAATAAAAGGAACGAAGGATAGATTAGTTAGTTATAGATTGGAATAAAGAAAGTACTGAAAGGCGAGCATAGAAGTTAATGAAAAGAAGTAAATAGAAAAATAAGGGAAGAAGAATAGAATAAGAAAAGCACCAAAAAGACAAGCATACAAGTTAATAAAAGAAATAACTAAAAAAATATAAGGAAAGAAAAATAGATTATTTAGTTATATATTCCTCAAAAAGACAAGCATACAAGTTAATGAAAAGAAGTAAATAGAAAAATAAGGAATGCAGAATAAATTTGTTAGTTATAGATTGGAATAAAAAAGCACAAAAAAGACAAGCATACAAGTTAATAAAAAGAAATACCTGGAAAATATAAGGAACGAAGAATAGATTAGTTAGTTATAGATTGCAATAAGAAAAGCACCAAAAAGACGAGCATAGATGTTAAGAGAAAGAAATGACTAGAAAATATAAGGAACGAAGAATAGATTACTTAGTTTTAAATTGGAATAAGAAAAGCACTTCTTTCGCTGCATTCATCGTCAACAAACGAAAACCCTTATGCATTATCCCAACTACAAGATAAATATAACTGAGTTGCGCAATTACTGCTGAGTCCAACGGTACCAACTAAAGTGGTTTGTCGTGAATAAGAGACGAGCTATGACGAAGAAAATACAAGTGTGTAGCGTCACCGCGGACATGTGAGTGAGGGAGGGGTGCAGCCAATCACAGGAGCCGTAACAAACGCTGCCTAGGCGCCAGATGAACAGGCTCCGTGAACAGACATAGTAGGCATGTTAATGATAAAGGATGGAACATAAGGTAGAGGACAGGCTGGGAGGGAGACAGGGGTAGACGAGAGTGGGTAGAGCACCGTTGCCAGATTATCGTACTCAGAGCCTCGTATTTACCCGTTTCTGAGCCATAGCTATTGCCAAAAAACACCAATAATGAACCATTTTAACGATAACTATATATGGAGGCAGTTATTGCAGTCGAGGGGGCAGTTTTTGTGTCGGAAATCGGCAAACATGGGAGGCTGAGTACGACAATCTAACAACGTTGGGGTAGGGGGAGGCTGGGGGAGGCGGGGGTTGGCGGGGGTGGGTGAAAGGCATGATGTACGAATAATCTTACAGTGTGACACACTTAGGCCATAAGAGACAATCACCAATACCACTTTTTCCTCACATATTTACGAACGCTTGCACACCTGTCATAACTCAGCATATTTACCTGCCGCGCATAACTGGCTAATTGACTGTCCACCTGCCCACCTGAGTGACGGATTGACAGAAGGTGACATGTTGACGGACTGACTGGTATTATCGCTGACTGATTGACTGACTGACTGGTTTGGTGCGGGTGTTGGCTAAGTGTTCGACGGACTGGTTTGCCTGATTGACTGACTGGATGACTGTCCGGTTGCTTTAGTGTCGCCAAAGAGGTCATAAAGAAACAAGTATTCCTCCTCCTCCTCCTCCTCCTCCTCCTCCTCCTCCTCCTCCTCCTCCTCCTCTTCTTCTTCTCCTCTTTCATGTTATCATCGTCCACCTCCGTCTTATTTGTCTCTACTACTATTCTCCTCCACCATGCCCCTCCTCCTCCTCTTCCTCTTCCTCTTCCTCCTTCTCTTCCGCCTCCTCCATTTTGGTTGTTGATGTCTAGTCGACGCCAAAGTGACGCCCAAGACATTTAACTCAACACAATGGGAGGCGCGTGAGGGAATTTAACAAGCGAAAAGAGAACACAGATATCGTCCTTAGCCTCCTCCTCCTCCTCCTCCTCCTCCTCCTCCTCCTCCTCCTCTTACGACAACTATTACTTCGACAACTACTACTTCGATTGCTCCCATTTTTTCACTTCATCCTACTTATTTTCCTTCGCTTTCTCCTCCTCCTCCCCCTCCTACTCTCCTTGCATGCTCTATCTAGTTCTGCTTCCTTCACCTCCCACTACTCCTTCTGCTGCTCTTGTTCTTCCTCCTCCTCCCCCTTCTTTTCCTCTTGCTTTTCCTTCTTTTTCCACTCTTACAACTCCTTTTCTTCTTGCTCTTCCTCCTCCCTCTTCTCCTACAACTCCTGCTCTTGTTCTTTCTCCTCCTTCCACTCCTACAACTCCTTTTCCCTCTTGTTCTTCGTCCTCCTCCTCCTCCTCCTCTTACTCCTTCAGCTCGTGTTCTTCTCCTATTGGTATTCTTCCGCCCTCCCTCTACCCACTCCCGTATGCGTTTCAGCAGGGCTCCCGCGGCGTCCGGCTCTGGTTAACATCACCATTAGACTTTCAGCGCAGCCCGGCCCTGCCCCCCTGTGCCTGCGCGGGAGGGTTGGTCACTCTATTCACGCGATACCGACTAATATTGTTTTTCATGAAGAACCTGTTTGTCTTTGGTGCTTCTTTGGTTAGTGGTTTGGGTTGTTCATTCTTGTTGGGTTTTCTGTCTTTGTCTTTCCCAGTCTGTCTCTCGAATTCTCTGTCTATTGGAGTGGGTGTGCGTGTGTGTCTGTGTGTGTCTGTGTGTGTGTCTAGGGTGAGTCCTCTGATTTATAACGTCGACTTCTTGTTCCTCTTCCTTCACTCCTGATGACTTACTGCCCCTCTTCCTTCCCTCCCTCGTGTGAGTACGGCAACAACACCCTCCAGCCTGCGCCCATAAATCCTCCTCCCCTTTCCCCTCCTCCCGACCTGGCCCGTGTGCAGACGCTGAATTATCACGTGTGCGCTTACAACCAACATCATTATTCGTCCATTTTCTCTTTGTTTTCTTCTTTAGGGACATGAGAAGTAGATCTAAAACAGGAAGAACATGACAGACGATCGCTCAGACTTCAGGGTTACAAATAAATGAAAAAAAAGACGTATAGATTAATCAGCTTACATCATTATACGCCCATCTTGTCTTTGTTTGCTTTTTTAGGTAAACATGAAAAGTAGATCTAAAAGAGGATGAAAACATGACAGACGATCGCTCAGGCTTCAGGGTTACAAATAAATGAAAAAAAGACTTATAGATTAATCAGCTTACATCATTATACGCCCATCTTCTCTTTGTTTGCTTCTTGGAGACACAAACAGTAGATATAAAACAGGAAGGAAACATGACAGACAATCGCTCAAGCTTCAGGGTTACAAATATATGATGAAAAAGACGTATCGATTAATCATCCTCCATCATAATTCACCCATCTCCTCTTTGTTTGCTTCTTAGGGAGACAAAAAGCATATCCAAAGCAAGGAGGAAGCATGACAGACGATCGCTCAGGTTTCAGGGTTACAAATATATGAGAGGGAAAAACTATCGATTAATCAAAGTTCATACAAAAAATAAGTCATGAATTAAAGTCGGTAATAAGTAAACGTAGAACCAGTTAAGCGTGTATGATGATTTATGGGCCAAGATTGAAATGTTAGATGTATAGAGGAGCGGCGCAGTTGTATGGCTGGCGTTTGAAATACAATATGGATTTAATTACACGGTCGCAACTCCATTTTCCTCTCCTTCTTCTTCTTCTTCTTCTTCTTCCTCCTACTCCTTCTACTACTAATACTGCTACTACTTATGCTCTTGTTCTTTTCCCTTCCCCTTCTCCCGTTACTCCTTTTCCTTTTGTTCTTCCTTCTCCTTCCACTCCTACAACTCCTTTCCCTCCTGTTCTTTTCCCTTCTCCTCCTCCTCCTACTTCTGCTGTTCTTCCTCTTCCCCTTCTCCTGTTAATCATATTCATCTTGTTCTTCCTTCTCCTTCCACTCCTACAACTCCTTTCCCTAATGTTCTTCCTCCTCCCCCTCCTCCTCCTCCTCCTCCTCCTCCTCCTCCTTCTCGTCTTTTTCTTCCCCCTATTAGTAATCTTCCACCTTCCCTCCACGTTCGTATCATTAAGTAAAAATCTACGTCACAACAAACATAGTAACTGCCTAAGATTTCAAAGATATTCGATACAGGTAGAAAAACAAAACTGGCAGGACAGAATACGAACAAAACTAAAGTAATTCATTAGACAAGAGAGCAAACTGAAGGAATGAAGTTGGAAGTGTTCTTTACTACCCAAAACAAAATAAGGTAGTACAGGAATTAAGAAAACCAAGGAAAACAAAACCAGCCAAACCCAAAATTAAAAAAAGCTCCAACACAATCCAGTTAACGCTCTATCATTCTCGAGGCGGCGAGGAGCAATTCAGAGCACAAGACAAAAGTAGAACACGTAAAAGGATGAAAGTTTTAAGACAACGAATCAAACACACAAAAAAATCTAATTCCCCATTCGATTCGGTTATTACTTCTCAAATTTGTGTGATGAAAATGGTGTCTTATTTTTACTTCAACATCGTATATGCCGTGGTCTTTTTTTCACTTTGTATTGCTTAAACACTAAGACGGACGATCGAGCACACCTTAGAACTACAGGTATGTACGTAAAAATAGAGAATAATCATGAACTCCAGCCGATGCAGTGCAGAGTAAAATTATAAAAAAAGTAACACCTTCCATGGATATATGATGGTTAGATTTTAGGATCCCAATTGTTATGATCTTATCATAATTCTTGCATTTAACCATCACTTAAGGCCGACCCAAGCTGACAACATAAACCTAAGCGTGTTTGCAAGCTGAGTGTTGATTGGCTACTGTTATGGCTTCCAAGTTTTCTTTAACCTCTGTTTGTGTTTATCTCACGCAGAACTTTCTCCTAATCTGCACTGTGCTTACGAACACGCTTAGGTTTATGTTGTCAGCTTGGGTCAGACTTAAGTGAACAGACTATAGTTGACTGCAGAATAAAAGCCTTTCCCAGCATCATCTATCTCACTCTGATTCTTTTTTATAGTAAAGAAAACAGCTCAAGGGCAAAGAAAATAAGAAAAGGAAAAGAAAAAGAAAACAACAATGAAAAAAAGCCCGCAAATCACTGCTTTTATACAATCCTATCCTGATGTGAGTGTGTTCCATCCTGTCCTGTCCAATGTTCTGCTTTCACCTCCACCTGGTCATCTGTCTGCCCTGACTTTCTTTTAATTCCTGAACCGCCAATCTTTTACTTTGATTTGCCCTAAAAAGTGTATCCCTCAGGCAACTTGTAAGTAATCACTGGCAGCCATAATAGGTTAAATGGAACACGAGTTTTTGCATAAGGAGTCATTTTCCATTATTCGTCATTGAACGGCGGCAAAAGGTGCATCGAGGAAATAAGAGGTTCAACAGATAATAAAATAATATATTGTAAGCAGAACATCCCGTGATTTGCCGGACTGATACTGACTGGCAATGAGTTGAAAAAAAGGACAATCACTAAACTAACTAACTACCTACGTAACTATATAGGCAAAAAAAAAAAGGACAATCAATAAACTACGTAGCTAAATAGGAAAAAAAGGACAATCACTAAACTACGTAGCTAAATAGGAAAAAAAGGACAATCACTAAACTACGTAGCTAAATAGGAAAAAAAGGACAATCACTAAACTAACTAACTACCTACGTAACTAAATAGGCAAAAAAAAGGACAATGACTAAACTAAACAAACTAACTACGTAACTATATAGGCAAAAAAAGGACAATGACTAAACTAAACTAACTAACTACGTAACTAAATAGGAAGAAAAGGACAATCACTAATCTAACTAACTAACTACGTAACTAAATAGGCAAAAAAAAGGACAATCACTAAACTAACTAACTACCTACGTAACTAAATAGGCAAAAAAAGGACAATCACTAAACTAACTAACTACCTACGTAACTAAATAGGCAAAAAAAGGACAATCACTAAACTAAACTAACTAACTACGTAACTAAGAAGGCAAATAATTACCCTAAATAAGTACACTAAATAGCTAAACCGTAAATATTATCGCAACAATTATCGTTATTATTATCATTTTCAGCCATTACTAGGCCACTGTAGGTATATAGCAAAAGCCTTTCCCCAAAAATCTCTACCTCACGAAACAGCGGATTTCCGACCTAATAAAAACCTTAAAATGTCAACCGTATAATTTTGAAAGTATTCTCATCTATTTTTTACCTGAAGGACCAACAACAAACGACCGAAAAAACAAAAACAAAGTAAAAATAAATATGCATAAAAGTCTTTTGCTAACGATTTCCAGAAGACGCAGAGACTCCAACACAAGACGCAAGACAATACCATAACACGTAAAATGAGAGGAGTACGAAACCAACGTTAAGAAACCTGACAAAGAGAAAAAAATATATACGAGTCCTCCATTCGATACGGCCGGCCATTATAGATCTGGTTTGCTAGAAAAATGGCCTCCGCTTATTATCTTGACACCATTTATTACATCTTTTAGAACATTTTCAGCTAATAACTGTGTGCCATGTTCCTCCCCGCCGCGCGCCCTACAGGTCCTCGCTACACTCAAGGTAAATCTTTCCTCTCGTTAAACAGTTTTTCTCTCATGCCGCTGTCGATTATTATTAAGGATTTTGTAATATTTATTCTTTCCCTTACGTTATTATTATTGATGTCATTTATTCGTATCAGTTTACAGTGCACGAAAGGAAAGTATTACAACTCGTTCATCTCCTTCCTCCTTTCACTTGGATGTATTTTTACCACTAAATGCAAGTACACCACGTTTTGTTTCTCCTGTAGATTCATATTACATTTAAAATCACTTAGGCTCCTGTTTGTCTTTCTCTTTCACTAAACATTATCTTATCGTCCATCTAACAACTTTATCGTAACACACCAAGTACTTGATTTCAATACGTCCTTTCAGCATAAAGATCCGTCCCTTCCTCGTGTGGAAAATGAGGCTATTTCAATATTCCTTCCATTTAAGAGCATCTCAATATTAACGTATCAAATTTAATCACTTTCTCACCTTACCAAGTTTTGAGGAAAATATCATAACCTCGCCTACTACTACTTTCTCTCACGTAATTTCACCATCATTAAGGACCTTATTTTCCTTGTATTACACACGGCCTTCGCTGGACTGGACTTTCATTTTCACCACCGTTCACTTTTAATCCCTCATGCTTTCCGTTTTTTCCCCTCTCTAAGACGTCGTGTGCATTACCCTTGTGGTGCCAGAAGCGTGACTGGACCAGGAGTGAGCCAGAGCAGCTTACTATCGGGCGCGAAAGAGAGAGAGGGAGAGAGAATACAAAGATAACTAAATTCATTCATTATACAAGAGAGCAAACTGAAGGAACGAAGCTGTTAGTGTTCTTAACTACCCAAAACAAAATATGGTAGTTCAAGTATTAAGAAAATCAAGGAAAACAAAACCAGCCAAACCCTGAATAAGAGTGAGAGATAGAAGAAGAGAAAATAGCTAAGAGTGACGAAACCATAAGGAGTATTTGCATCACGGCTCGTAAGAAACTGTCCAGGATCGTGTTTCTGGATCATTACAAGTAAGTGCTGCTCTGCTCTACTGGCTGGCTGCTATAAGAACTAGAAGACGTTATTTCTTTCTTCTTAACTTGCACTGCTATTTCACACACCTGGATCGCTTCGTTTCAGGTAAGTGTTGCTACAGTGTGACCTGGGCGGTGTTCTCTGGAGCCTTACTGAACGGGTAACACTAATGACTTCCAACATTTTCACGGCTATAGAGAGAGAGAACGGGAAGTCAACGGAATGGAGATGAGCACCTCCACCACGCGTAGCAATTGCATATGTTACTAACTCTACCGTACCTTCCCTTTACAAAGAGGGCTATAGCTAGAAGAGAAAGAGAGAGAGGTAACAATAAAGCCAAAAGGACGGCTACAAAAAGAAGCTAACAGATAAACAGAAGGACAAACACATACACAAACAAAAAGGCACAGACACACACACATACACACACACACAGAGACAGACATGGACAGCCGGATGAAGCGACACACCGACACACACGCACACAAAGAGAGCGCACAGACAAAAAAAACCCGAGCCTGTTATCGCCTTAATGCTGAAACACAACACCTCGCCTTCTACTTGGTGGTCCCACGATGCTGGCAAAAGCGAAAACCGGTGCCATTATGACGAACTGAAGAGACAGGCGAAGACACTCACTCACACCCTCTCACACTTCTTTCTCTCTCCCTTTTCTTCTTCTTTCCCTCCGTGACTCACCTCCTCGGAAGCACCTGCAAAAGAAGAGAGAGAAAATATCAGATCAAGTTAGCCCTCTCCAAAAATGTATATATAAAGTGAATGTGACCAGCAGCAGCAGCGAGCAGGTTGAGGAAAACGGTTATAAACACCACAACGTAGCATGACTGGAGCCGAGCATGGACGCATAAATTCACCTGACCCTCTTATAACCTGATCTGACTCTTCTTAAGCCGGATCAGACCCTCCCTTGTGGCTCGGCGCTGCTCCTCGTCTGCCGCGGCCTAATGATGGTTTCTGGTATACTCGCTTGAAACGTCGGCCAGCAACTCACAATAATGATGACTCGAAATTCACAATAAGAGAATAAAATCAATTAATTCAATGTAGTTTACGAAAAAAAGAGGAAGGGTTAGGGAGGAGGAGGAGGAGGAGGAGGAGGAGGAGGCGTAGGAGGAGGAGGAGGAAGAGAAAAAATTAAAGAATTCGTCTATCAGGAGTGAAGTCAAGTAGAAAATACGAATGGATGTGAATTTGAGAATATCAGATGATCATTAGAGCTCATTCTCTCTCTCTCTCTCTCTCTCTCTCTCTCTCTCTCTCTCTCTCTCTCTCTCTCTCTCTCTCTCTCAGCATCTCTTCTCCACTTCCCTCTTCTCTCCTTTCCACTTCCTCCTTACCCTTAACAACTCCTCCCTCCTTCCCTCCCACCCACTATCTCCACCTCAATCCCCCTGTCTCTTTTCTCCCTCCGACTCATACCATTTTTTTTCCTTCTTCCTTTTTTCCTCTTTCTAGTAATTAATTTCAACTGCAGTCCTTTCTCTCGTTCCCTCCGTCCCATTATCTTATCTTATACTCCTTTCCACCTTCTCCTCCCAATTTCACTAACCTCTAACCTACTTACTCAACCCCTTCCGAACCCTTTCCTAACTCCCTTACCTCTTCCTCATCTTATACCATCACGAACCTACCTTCCAGGCCCCAACCATTCACTCCCTTCCAGACTTTGCCTCACCTTCTCCTCGCCCTCCGTCACCTCAGCCATTCGCACGTAGCTTAACACCTCCCTTATCACACCTCTGCCTCTTTAACACATCACTTGTCATCCCTAAACGCCACAAGCACCTCGAAGCACCTATCCAACGCCCCTCATCGACCTCCCACACTTGCTTGGGTACAAACGCGTATTTCTAAGCCCCAGTCCGTCGGTCCTTCGTCTGATCCGCCCTTAAGCCAGCAGTGAAAGGCGACAAGGAGGAGGAAAGGGATGAATTGAAAAAGTGAGAGGAGGATGGAGGGAATGGAAGGAGGGACGATGAGGAGGGAACGAAAGGAAAAGAATGGAGAGAGAAAGGCGGCAAAGGAAGATCCGCAACAGTGAAAGGTGACGAGGATGAGGAAAGGACTGAATTGAAAAAGTGAGAGGAGAATGAAGGGAAGGGAAGGAGGGACGATGAGCAAGGAAGGAGTGAAGGAAAAGGATAAAGAGGGAGACTGGAGGAGGGCTACGGTGAAATAAATGGCTGATAAGAAAGAGATAAAGGGGGAGGAAGTGCAGGAGGGTTGAAAGCCAATGACGGTAAAGAAAATGAAAAAAAGAAAAAATATGGAAGGAGGAGGAGAAGGTATGAAATTTGATTAGGGATTAGGGTAAGAAGAAGAAGAAGAAAAGAAAGGAAGGAATAGCTGAGAATGAGTAGAGAAAGGAGGGAAGAAAAAGGAGAAATGAAAGAAAAGGAAGAGGAGGAGAAGAAGAGTAAAGCAGAAGTAAAGAGGAAGGAAGAAAGATATGTAGGAGGACGAGGAAGAGGAGGAAAAATAAAATAAAAATCACAGAAAAGGAGACAGTAACTACAACCAAGAAGTAAAGAAAGGAAAGGGAAGGTGAAGGAAGAGGAGGAGGAGGAAACAAACAGCGAAGAATGAGGAAGTTAAGAAGGAGCAAGAAGGAAACGAAAGGGAAGGTGGAGGAAGAGGAGGAGAAGGACGGAGAGCAATACTTGTTGACAAAGGGAAGCAAAGGGAAGGTGGAGGAGAAGGAGGAGAATACGAGTAACAAAGAAGGAGTAAGGATTCAAGAGCAAGAATGAAAGTAAAGTACAAGAGGAGGAACAGGAGGAGGATGGAATGCAATACTTGTTGACGAAGGAGAGCAAAGGGAAGGTGGAGGAGGAGGAGGAGGAGGAGAATACGAGACACAAAGAAGGAGTAAGGATTAAAGATCAAGAATGAAAGTAAAGTACAGGAGGAGGAGGAGGAGGAGGAGGAGGAGGATGGAGAGCAATACTTGTTGACGAAGGAGAGCAAAGGGTCAAGACGAGAGAGTGAAAGTAAAAATAGAGCCAGATTTTTAGGACATCCTGCGCCTTCCCTTGACTCACGGTGACGCGCCAAGACCTCCGACAGACGAAAAAAAAAAAAGTATGATCATGAAGAAAAAACGAATAAAGACAAGTACACACACACACACACACACACACACACACACACACACACACACACACACACACACACACACACACACACCGGCCCAGTCGGTTTTTCGAGCTGATAAATTATGTGTGAGAGAGAGAGAGAGAGGGAGGGAGGGAGGTGAGGGGGGCGAGGGTGGGGGGCGCAGTTGGGGGGGGTTAGGTAAAGGGGTCTAGGGGTGGGGTAAATGGGGGGTGGGCGGGAGGGTTTAGTTAGCTGTCTGCCTTCCAGTCTGCATTTTACTTCTCTCTCTCTCTCTCTCTATCTCTCTCTCTCTCTCACCCACACCTACACCTACGATTTATACTTATTAACAACTGAGAGAGAGAGAGAGAGAGAGAGAGAGAGAGAGAGAGAGAGAGAGAGAGAGAGAGAGAGAGAGAGAGAGAGAGAGAGAGAGAGAGAGAGAGAGAGAGAGACTGCCTAGGGTGTCAGGAGGCAGGTGTCCACAGGTAACAGGTTTTAGGGTCAAGCCAACTGTGTGACCTCTGAGGTGACCAATGCTCTCTCTCTCTCTCTCTCTCTCTCTCTCTCTCTCTCTCTCTCTCTCTCTCTCTTCTCCTTGATCTCACCTTGCTTCCATTGCCTCTGTTTACGACCCCACCCCTCGTCCTCTAACCCCCTCCCCTCCCCCCACCTTGTCCATCACACCCGCCCCTCTCATATCACCCCTATCCCACCCATCGCCGCCCCGCCCCGCCCACTGGCACCCTCACGTTTCACATCTCCACCCACAACGCACCCACCGCCACACCCTCACACATACATCAAGCTGAACAGGACTTAGTATATCCCCTTCTTCCACCCCGGCGTGATATGAGACGTGGGTGGGTGGGGTATGGGTGGGTTGTGGGCGGGATGTGGGTGGGCAGTGTCTAGGTCTGAGTATCCTTGGTGGTGGTTGGAAGTTAGGGTGGAGGTTTAAGATAAGGGATGTGACGTTTTTTTTTTTTTTTATCTTACGGCAAATCAAGATCGACAGAGAAATTTACGAAAAGCCCGAAGAATCCTGTCCCCACGAGAACGATGGACACCGCTCACCAAAATCAACGTTGAATGGGTATTTATGGTCTGCAAGGGTTGTGTTTGAATGTGAAAATGAGTACGTGGACTCGAGAGAGGCGAAGAGAGGGAGGAATGGAGGAAGAAAGGACGAAATACAGGAACGAAAGAAGGAAGTACAGAAGAAGAGAAAGGAATGGAGGTAGGGAAGAAGAAAAAGAAATGAAGAATGAAATGCAGGAACGAATGAGGGAAGGAAAGAGAGGGAGGAATGGAGGTGGGGAGGATGTAAGGACGAAATGTAGGAAAGAAGGAAGGAAGGAAGGAAGGAAGAAGAGGAAGGAAGGAACCAATAAAGGATTAGAGAAGGAAAAGCTGGGAAGGAAGGAAAAAGACAATGGAAAATATGGGAAAGAAAAGAGGAATGGAAGTATTGAAAAGGAAGTAAGGACGAAATGCAGGAACAAAAAAAAAGGAATGAAGGAAGAAGAGAAAGCAACCAAGAAAGGAAAAGAGAAGGAGAATCTGGGTGGGAAGGAAAAAGCCTACTATGGAAAATATGGGGAAGAATAGAGGAATAGGTGGTTTGTGGATGATAGTGGTAGTGACTCGGGTAGGTACAAGGCAACTAGGGCGGTGATTGCTTGTGATTTGCTGGTGTGTGGTAGCAGTGGTGGTGGTTGACGGTGGTGGAGGAGGAAGAAAAAGGGAGGAGGGGCAAGAAGGGATTTGTGACACACGAGGGTGGCTGAAGGATGGAGGTCGAAGAGGGTGGAGTTGAAGAAGGTGGAGGACAAGGTGGTGGAGAGTAAGTTTGGAGCTGGAATGGTCTAAGGAGCTGCCGTAAATAAGATGGGATATTGAGCTTGATTGGTGGGGAGCAGGGGAGAGATAGGGAGTGAGATAAGGAAGAAGGGAGAATGGGCGAGGAGAGGGAAGAAGGTAGAGGAGGGGGAAGAAGGTGGGGGAGGAAAAGGGTTGCGGTTGATGTAATTCCAATAGGGGAGAGAATAAAGGCAATCACCACATCCGGGTCATTTGATACACCTGGACTTCGTAGTAATGATAATGATGATGATGATGATGATGATGATGATGATAAAAAAATAACAATAGTAATAATAAAAATAGATAATAATGATGATAAATAATAATAATAATAATAATAATAATAATAATAATAATAATAATAATAATAATAATAATAATAATAATAATAATAATAATAATAATAATAATAATAATAATAATAATAATAATAATAATACCTTTGGATATATAACTTCAATTTACCACCTGAATAATTTTAATCAAAGGTACTCGAGCATGAGAGAGAGAGAGAACCTGAACACCTGAACACACACACACACACACACACACACACACACACACACACACACACACACACACACACACACAAGAAGATGTAAGAAGATCCTAGAAATGAGAAAAAAGGTTTAGACTGGATTCAGAATATTTTTTACAGAGTAGTTAAGGAGTAATACATATACATCCGTGGGGGGTGGAGAGAGAGAGAGAGAGAGAGAGAGAGAGAGAGAGAGAGAGAGAGAGAGAGAGAGAGAGAGAGAGAGAGAGAGAGAGAGAGAGAGAGAGAGAGAGAGAGAGAGAGAGAGAGAGAGAGAGAGAGAGAGAGAGAGAGAGAGAGAGAGAGAGAGAGAGAGAGAGAGAGAAAGGAGGAGGAGGAGGATAAGGAGGAAAAAAGAAGAAATAAAAGAAGAAGAAAAAGAAGATGATGTAAAAAACGAGAGAGAGAGAGAGAGAGAGAGAGAGAGAGAGAGAGAGAGAGAGAGAGAGAGAGAGAGAGAGAGAGAGAGAGAGAGAGAGAGAGAGAGAGAGAGAGAGAGAGAGAGAGAGAGAGAGAGAGAGAGAGAGAGAACATATAAAGTGAAGGAGGAGGAGGAGGATAAGCGAAGAGAAAAAGAAGAAATAAAAGAAGAAGAAGAAAAAGAAGATGATGTAAAAAACGAACACTAACAATAATAAGAATAAGATGGAAGAAGGAAAAGAAGGAGAGGCAGACAACGAATAAACGAGACAGCGGCATAATTGGTGAGGGAAAAAGAGGATGAGGAGGAAGACGGGATAAGAGGAGGCAGAGAAGAAAGAAATAAAAAGCACACGATCTAGAGCGAAAAAAATACCCTTGTTAAAACTTGAGGCCTTAAATATAAATACGAGCAGAAAACATTTAAGCCACGTCACCTAAAACATCGGAATACAACATTAGGCACCATCTGCGTTACCTTAAAGAACCGTGAAGGAGATAAACCCAAAGAGAGAGAGGGAGAAAGAGAGGGAGAGTCAGACGGCAAGACAGCTAAAAAAAAGGAAACAACTCGGCGTCACAATTATTCAAAACGTGTTACTTTTTAAAGCACACGAGCCAGAGGGGGAATATCTTTACGCTTTGATCTTATAATGAGACGATATCACCGACAGCAACAAATGGCGGACAGGCAGGCAGCGAGCTAGCGGCGTTCCTACCAAGGTCTTAAAGTGCGTATATATGTTAACTTCGGACATCTTAGCGCCTGGAGTACCCCATTAACTCTCTCTCTAATGATGGCGATATTCAAATACAGAAAGCAAGGCTGCATATCGCGAGAGCCTAATTCGGTTCATCGCATATTAAAACAGCGTGTGTCTGAGCGTTTATTGGTAAGTGTTTATTCCTAGGTTGACTTACACGCAAAAAAGGAGCGGTTTATTACGTAAGGCCGAGTATTCGTACCCTAACCCGGCGGTAATATATGTGGGTGTGATTATAGAGAAAAATTTTGAGGAGATTCATGCGTATCAAGGGGGAGAGAGAGAGAGAGAGAGAGAGAGAGAGAGAGAGAGAGAGAGAGAGAGAGAGAGAGAGAGAGAGAGAGAGAGAGAGAGAGAGAGAGAGAGAGAGAGAGAGAGAGAGAGAGAGAGAGAGAGAGAGAGAGAGAGAGAGAGAGAGAGAGAGAGAGAGAGAGAGAGAGAGAGAGAGAGAGAGAGAGAGAGAGAGAGAGAGAGAGAGAGAGAGAGAGAGAGAGAGAGTGAGTGTGTGTGTGTGTGTGTGTGTGTGTGTGTGTGTGTGTGTGTGTGTGTGTGTG
>NC_066536.1:15554162-15606662 GCF_024679095.1 Eriocheir sinensis
ATCGTGTCTGGTGTAGCTGGGGCTGTGAAGACGAGGGAAGAAAAATGTTAATGTTTATAGAATTGCAATTAATATTCTCGTGATAAATTTTAGCTTGATGTAATTAGGAGGTTAGTGAGTAGAAAAGCAGACAGGTAGGTAGGTAGTTAGATAGAGTCGAGTCTGCAGTTCCTGGGGCTGTAAAGACGGAGGAAGAAAAATGTTACTCTTTATAGAATTGCAATTAATATTCTCGTTTAACTTGATGTAATTAGGAGGTTAGTGAGTAGGGATGCAGACAGGTAGGTAGGCAGGTAAATGTAAATGGGTGGTGCCTGTAGTGACTGGGGCTGTGAAGACGGAGGAAGGAAAATGTTAATGTTTCTAGAATTACTATTAATATTTCCGGGATAAATTTCAACGTGATGTAATTAGGAGGTAAGCGAGCAGGGAAGCAGACAAAAAGGTAGGCTTGTACTTATTAAGAGTCGTACCTGAAGTTCCTGGGGTGAAGATAAAGGAAAAATGAAGTTATTGTATTTGAAATTACAATGAGTATTTCCGTGATTTTTTTTTTAACTGAATATAATTCGTGTTAGTGAGTTGGTAAGATGTTGCTGAGGAGAAGGCAGAGGAAGAAAAAAGTTATTATATCAAGAATTACAATAAATATTTCCGTGATTTTTTTTTAACTGGATATAATTACTATGTTTGTGAGAAGGTATGCAAATGAGTAGGTTCGTATAGGCTGCTGGAGCGAAGGCAGAGGGGAAAAAAGTTATGGTATCTGAATTACAGTGAACATTCCAGTGACTAATTCTGGATTGATATAATTAGCAGGTTAATGAGTAGGTAAGCAGACGAGGAGGTATGTAGGCTGCTGAGGCGAGGACAGAGGGAAAAAAGAAATTATTTTATCTAGAATTACAATGGATATTCCAGTGACTAATTCTAACTTGATATAATTAGTTAAGTCAGTGGGTTGGCAGATAAATAGGCAGGTTGGGAATTATTATTAATGGACGAAAATAATTAATCACGGGTTACATTAAGAATGGATATATCTTCTTCTAATATGATATGATAAGAAAAAGCCAATGAATATAATTTATGAAGGACACTAACACAAAAAAACATCGATGCACGGGGCGAACGAAGCTTTCCAAATTATACGGACATTTTTTTTTACAAGGGAGGCAGTTCAAAGATAAAAAGGGAAAATGGCAAAAAAAAAGCTAGACGCTGCTCTCTCTCTCTCTCTCTGACACCCACCTACACCCAACCCCCCTCCCGCAACCCCCCCACCCCCACCCCACACCAACACACAGGAGTAATGGAGTCTAACTGTTCCCATAATAACTCATTCGGCCAAACACAGACGCCGAGACCTTCATTCCTTATATGACGGTTTTCTTTTTCTTCGCCGCTTTTTCTTCCCCTCACAATCACTGAGCTACCGAGTATTTCGAGTCTCTCTTCCCCTCCCAGAGTCCCTTGTGCACACTCCGCTGCCAGAGTTAGGTATATATCACTTTCCTTATTTTATATATACTTCTTTATTTTGTGGTGACAGAGGAAGGCAAAGGACAAAATCGTATTAAAAAAAAAAAAACGCAGCATCTCCCCTTCATCCCAAAATCAATAGTTGGAGATCCGAAATGTGATAAATTTTACTTAGTAAGGTTTTTTGATACGTTCCTTTTCAAAGATTTCAAGTTGTAGGAAGCAGAGGTACAGACGGAGGCAGGTTGTTTCAGGATTCATTAGAAAAAAGGGTGAAAGAGTTCAGATCCTTATTACCTCTTGCACGGAGAAGTTGGATGACATAGAAACGAGCGTGAGTCACAAGTCATGGGCAACGGGTCCTCAGGAGGGGTGGAGGCATACAGTTAGCAAAATCAAAAGAACAGTTAGCATGAAAACAACAATAACAGATAACAAGGGAAGGAACACTGCGGCGGGGACTTTCAGAGGTAGAAGACGGGCAGTGAGGGAAGGGGAGATGATGAAGCGAAAAAAACTCCACTCTGGTCTACTCCACTTTGTTTACTATCATCGTGTGGTGTTGGTGGAGCTGCGTTACCAGATTATCGTACTTAGCCTTTTATGTTTTCCGATTTCCGACCTAAAACTGTCTCCTCCACTCCAATAACTACATTTATTTATAGTTACCGTTGAAAGGTGTAATTATTAGTGTCTTTTTGCTATAGTTAAGTGTCTAAAAACGGTAAATACAATGGTGGATACGATATTCTGACAACGCTGTGCTGGAGCCTCATAATACATGGGATGCATTCTCCATACATGGTCGGGCAAGGTCTAAGTATAGAGTGAGCATCTGGGAGGGGGAAGTAATTGATGGGGACGAAGAGCGTTTCCTTTTTTAATGTGGGTGCTGCTCCTTCGGGTTGGTACATATTTTTTGGGCAACAAGGGAGTGAAAAAACTAACATACATTAATATCTTTGGCTTGTGCAGTGGTTGATATTCTGGGCTGTGGACGTGATGTTGTTTGCCAGCATGTTCTCTACCGCCCAATACACACAGAGAAAAACAAAGTACATCATGTTATGGGATGTACTTGCCCATTTCATTATAATTATTAGTGTTTGATTTATTTTGAAGTTTCTATTATATCATCTCCATTCTCTTGTTTGTTTTTTGTCATTGTATTGAAATCTTACATTCTTTACATGAGGCATAACGATATTCTCTCCGCCAAGACTGTGCTATTCTATTCCTTCGTTCAATTTCTTTATTTTTTTCATTGGTAACCCGTAGATTCAACCCATTCCATGCCAGACTATCTTATTATTTTTAGTCAACGTTAATATTTTTTTTATTTAACGCTCATTTTTTATTCTATTTAATTTTCTATCTTATTAATTACAGAATGCCCGCGATCCTAACCCAAACAGGAGGAGGGAGGAGGAAGGGGAAGGAAAGAAGAAGAGGAAGACAAGATGAACAGACTGAGACGGAGGAGAGAGAGAGAAAGAAAGGAGAAGAGGAAGACAAGATGAACAGCTGAGACGGAGGAGAGAGAGAGAAAGAAAGGAGAAGAGGAAGACAAGATGAACAGCTGAGACGGAGGAGAGAGAGAGAGAAAGAAAGGAGAAGAAGAAGACAAGATGAACAGACTGAGACGGAGGAGAGAGAGAGAAAGAAAGGAGAAGAAGAAGACAAGATGAACAGACTGAGACGGAGGAGAGAGTAAAGGAAAGGAAAGGAGAAAATGAAGATAATATGAAGAGACTGAGACGGAGGAGGGAATAAAGGAGAGGAGAAGAGGAAGACAAGATGAACAAACTGAGACGGAGGAGAGAGAGAGAAAGAAAGGAGAAGAAGAAGACAAGATGAACAAACTGAGACGGAGGAGAGAGTAAAGGAAAGGAAAGGAGAAAATGAAGATAATATGAAGAGACTGAGACGGAGGAGGGAATAAAGGAGAGGAGAAGAGGAAGACAAGATAAACAGATTGAGACGGAGGAAAGGAGAATAAAGGAGAAGAGGAAGAAAAGATGAACAGACTGAGACGGAGGAAAGGAAAATAAAGGAGAAGAGGAAGAAAAGATGAACAGACTGAGACGGAGGAAAGGAGAATAAAGGAGAAGAGGAAGAAAAGATGAACAGACTGAGACGGAGGAAAGGAAAATAAAGAAGAGGAAGACAAGATGAACAGACAGACGGAGGAAAGGAAAATAAAAGAGAAGAAGATGAACAGAGACGGAGAGGAGGGAGGGAAATAAAATGTGACTCTAACAGAAAAATAAACAGTAAGATGAAGGAAAAAAATAACAAGAGACCAATATAGGCAAAATTAAGACGTTGCCTGAGCCGTTCATGGCAACACCTGCGGGAAGCCCGGCAGGTGGGGTGGCGCAGCGACCCGCTCCGCCCCGCCCCGACACACCTGGACAAAGGAGCCTAATTAGATTTCTCTTCCGTGTGTCGCAGGTGAGGGTCAGGCGCCCATCGTGAGAGAGCGTGTAATCAGTTATTATTCATCGGTTATTCCTTATACGTTGCCGGCTTTAATCTTTTTCTCGATAGCAATGACTTTCTTTTAAGATTATTCAGATTTCCTTCCTGCAAGATGTGTGTTTGTAATGCTGCATAATGGTGAGAAAGTATGATTTTTTTTTTTACTTCGTTTTAGTGTAATATAAATATCCACTTTGCAGGAAGTGTGTTGCAGTGACGCATGCTGATTTAAAAATGCTGTTCTTTGGGCCACGGAGGACACTTAATGACGTGTGCGAACAGTATATAAATGAGCAGGTAGCCAAAATGAACACACCAACCTTACCTGTACTCCATCTTCCCTCCCTTACTCCACCCACTTGCCCACTTGCTGCTATTCTCCCTTCACTACTAGGTTTTCAAAGCCATCACTTACCTTTCTGTGATTATTTTTTTTCATTTATTCAACATTTCTTCTGGTTTTCCTCTTCTTTTTCTTCTTCCCGTTCCTAAATCGCCACTTTCAATACGGTTTTCTTCTTCTTTTTCTTCTTCCCGTTCCTAAATCGCCACTTTCAATACGGTTTTCTTCGTCTTTTTCCCGTTCCTAATTCGCCACTTTCAATACGGTTTTCTTCTTCTTTTTCTTCTTCCCGTTCCTAAATCGCCACTTTCAATACGGTTTTCTTCGTCTTTTTCTTCTTCCCGTTCCTAAATCGCCACTTTCAATACGGTTTTCTTCGTCTTTTTCTTCTTCCCGTTCCTACATCGCCACTTTCAATACGGTTTTCTTCGTCTTTTTCTTCTTCCCGTTCCTAAATCGCCACTTTCAATACGGTTTTCTTCTTCTTTTTCTTCTTCCCGTTCCTACATCGCCACTTTCAATACGGTGTTTTTCGTCTTTTTCTTCTTCCCGTTCCTAAATCGCCACTTTCAATACGGTTTTCTTCTTCTTTTTCTTCTTCCCGTTCCTACATCGCCACTTTCAATACGGTGTTTTTCGTCTTTTTCTTCTTCCCGTTCCTACATCGCCACTTTCAATACGGTTTTCTTCGTCTTTTTCTTCTTCCCGTTCCTAAATCGCCACTTTCAATACGGTTTTCTTCGTCTTTTTCTTCTTCCCGTTCCTACATCGCCACTTTCAGTACATGTCATTTACACCTCATCACCTGCCACCACCCATCTGCTCACCTGAACATCTCAACAACGTAACTTTTACCTAAGACGCCAAATTCAGTGACCCACCTTCACCCTCCCTTTCATTCGAGTCCAGGTTCCAAACAGGTGAGAGTGGTTCATTATACGAGGATTTAACTTTTTTTTTTTTTCACCTTCACCTGATATCGCCTTTACCTACGCCGCCACATTAAAGTGACCCACCTTCACCCTCTTTTCTCCTCTTCAACTTTAGGTTCAAGACAGATTGGCTCCAAACCTAATAAGTAGCTGTGTTTTTTTATTTCTCTACTTAACATAAAAGCGAAAAAGTACAACCTTCTCCCCTTTTTCTGCTCTCACCGCCTCCCCCTCCCTCAACCCACCACGCACCTGCTTATCATTTAGGTCTCCAAAATGACCCCGTTCTGGCCCTTCTTCCCCTCACCGCCTCCTCTCGCGGGGGCCAACAGGTGGGTGCGGTAGTCTTGTTAAGTGGGCAGGTGTTTTGTGTAACGTAGCGGCCACTTGTTATCATTTCTCCTTCACTGCTAAGATTTCAAAGCCATTACTTACCCTTGCGCATTCTTTCTTTATTTGGTTTTCTTTTTTATTCATTCTTTCACCTATATTTTTGTGTCTCCTTTCCCGTTCCTATTTCGACACTTCCAACTCATGTCATTCAAGCCTCAATCATTATGCGTCTTCACTTTACAGTCACTTTCTACTTCCCTCCTCTTCTCTTCCCTTCTGTCCTCTCCCCTTCTTCTCCTGCATTACTCTTCTTTTTCTTTCTTTTGTATCTCCCCAGTTCCATTTCTCCCATTTCTTCTGCATTTAAAATCATTCTTCCTCATTCAACTTCTTATAAAATTAGCTTGATTAGCATTTCTTCACTTTCCGTTTTCCTATTTATATCCTGTTTCTATCCTCAACCTCTTTTCGTCTCGCCTCTCATTTATTTTATACCACAACATTTATTTCCCTCCTTTACTAAGCTCAAGTAGTAAGAACATAAGAACATAGAGAGACTGCAAGAGGCACAAGACCCTTTCTCTTCCCTCCTAATTATCTCAGTATTTTCCTTTCTCTCTCGATCGATCTATCTGTCTATCTATCTATCTCTCCCCCGTCTTTTCTCTAGGACGGTTGGAGTATAAGACGCAGAAGAGAGAGAGAGAGAGAGAGAGAGAGAGAGAGAGAGAGAGAGAGAGAGAGAGAGAGAGAGAGAGAGAGAGAGAGAGAGAGAGAGAGAGAGGGAGAGAGAGAGAGAGAGAGAGAGAGAGAGAGAGAGAGAGAGAGAGAGAGAGAGAGAGAGAGAGAGAGAGAGAGAGAGAGAGAGAGAGAGAGAGAGAGAGAGAGAGAGAGAGAGAGAGAGAGAGAGAGAGAGAGAGAGAGAGAAAATGAAAGAAGAGAGAAGTTGAAATAAAAGAATAGGCAAGCAAAAGAGAGGAAGAAAGAGGAGAAGGAGGAGGAGAGGAGAGAAGAAGAAAGGAGACAAAAGAAGCATTATCCCGACAGTTACTCGCTGATAAGAGTGACTGGACAGAGGAATAAAGAGCGAAGGGGAAAAAAAGAAGAAACGAAAAAAAAAATGTCCAAGTCGTAGCAAAGCAGGTTGAGGGCGAGCTCCTTATCTAACGAATGACCTTATTTACATTCTCCTAATTTATTTTATCTTCCGAAATAGTGGTTCTCTGTATTTTTATTATTATTATTATTATTTTACTATTATCATTATTATTATTATTATTATTATTATTATTATTATTGTTACTGTTACCACTACTACTACTACTACCACTACTACTACTACTACTACTACTACTACTATACATTTCATTATCCCATTTCCAAACCCATTTCCAAAATACAATAAGGATCATAGCTGCAAAATGACCACATAATAAAACTGGATTATGATGAATATTTTAGTGTGGTGTGTGTGTGTGTGTGTGTGTGTGTGTGTGTGTGTGTGTGTGTGTCCTTGGGGTAAAAAAAAATAACGGGATTCGTGTCGGACGATTTAGAAATTTGATTAAATGTTTATCTTTTCTGAGTGATTTACGATATGATTCTCTCTCTCTCTCTCTCTCTCTCTCTCTCTCTCTCTCTCTCTCTCCAAAGCTACGTAATTGTTGAAATATTATTGTTCAATGACTTTTGAACACTTTATTCGTTTAAACTGATTTGTAATTATATACTTCATTTCTCTCGTCTATCTTTACTCGCACCTTCATTTGTCAAAAGTATTCTGCTTTGTTCTCTCTTTTCCAGTGAGAGATTTTATCAGCCTTTTTTTATTGCATCATGTCTTTGAATCAGTATCCACTTACAGATTTGTTACCACATTTTAAACCGTTTTTGATGTTTCCACCTAAAAAACGTTAACCTCTCCAGCAATGGTTCCATCTTTAATTTTTTAATTGTTTTATCTTGTTCTCTTGAGGATTTTAATGTCACCGCCTTAAAACTTTTGCATCAGCTTCATTTCTGGTTTTCATGGTCGCTTTCTCCCCGCGCCTTTATAAGCGAGTCAAGTGTGCTTCTTCTGTGAAAAGAGAGAAATTAAACTGGCCGGGACGCAAAAGGTAAGAGAAAGAAAAGAGATGAGTGTGAAATGGCTATGAAATTGACCAAATGAGTAGAGGAAACGCAAGTCACTTAACAACATAAATAAAAGATTAAGAAAGAGGCAGAAAGAGTAATGAAAGGGACTTGGAGGTACGAGGAAGAAAAGTAATGAAAGTGTCTTGGTGGAGGCTACACTTGAGCAAGTCTTTTCTTTGTTATTTTTGCCGAAGACGAAAGAATCAAAAGGAAGCAAAGAAAAGGCAAAAAACGGTTAGTAACAAAAGCCACTAAGTCCATTTTATCTACACACAAAAAAAAAAAAAAAAAGATTAAAAGTGAAAAATAAATCCTGTTCCCTGTCTGTGTCCAATGACTCGTCGTTTCCTGTGTCACAAATTACAGGGATTAAAAGTTAGCCAGATTCTGTAGTTTCTCCACTAACCTTAAACACGTCGACCTTGATAATACTTAATTTTTCCTATTCACTTGGCATGATTCAACATTCTCTCTCTCTCTCTCTCTCTCTCTCTTAATTAGCTTTAACTTTCGCTGCTTTTAATTTCCCTTTTCTCTCCTTGACTTCCTCTCCTTACTGAGTCCGTTGTTTTCTCTCTTTTTAACCCACATATCCCATTTTCTATGCCAACCCAAGTCTTTCCAGTGTTTCTATGTTCTGAGGTGATTTCTGCCTGTATATCATGTTTTCAATTCGTCACTCATAATATCTAAGTTAGTTTTCTCTATGAATGTGCTTTTCCTAGACAGCTTAAGTTTTGCCCTGAAGTGATTTTTCCTTTACATATCTTCTTTCCTCCATCTTTTGTGATCGAAGTTAATACATTCCCATATTATCTTAACATCGTTTCTCAGTGAAATTTAACTCATCCATGTTCTTATCACTAAAGGCAGGTAAAGAATGATGAAAAATAATGAATAAAATGAGAGGAAACGAGGGAAGGAGAACCAGAATGAGCAGAACCAAGAGCAGAAACAAGAGGAGAAGAAAGAGGAACAAAAACATAAAAGGAGGAAGAAAGAGGAGCAGACACAGAAGGGAAAGAAGAGGAGCAGTGTGTCAGGATCCAAAGTCAACAGAGAGAGAGAGAAAAAGACACACAGAGACAGACAGACACACAGGCAGACGTGAAGGCAACCAGTGTGTGTGTGTGTGTGTGTGTGTGTGTGTGTGTGTGTGTGTGTGTGTGTGTGTGTGTGTGTGTTCGTTTCTCCTGTGACAGAGAAAAGAATGTGTGCAGGTTACTCCCGACACGACACCAGGCAATCCTCTCTCTCTCTCTCTCTTGATATACTTTGAAGGAAGAAGAAAAGTAGACGAGAAGAGGATTGAGAAGAAAAAAAAAAGATGATAATGATGAGGATAAGGAAGAGAAGGAGGAGGAGGAGGAGGAGGAGGAGGAGGAAAAGAAGAAGTAAAATTAAAAGAATATTGAAAATCATCGAATTACAACCCCCAATCAAGCTGTGTAGGGAGGGCACATTTTTTTTCCCTTTCTAAAACATCTGAAAATGGCAAAAGAAGCAACAGATGACGAGGAAATAAAACAAGAACGTATAGTAAATGTTAAAAAAAAACCAATGAAAGGATGAAAAAAATAAGAATAAGAAAAGTGATAGAAAAAAAAAACAACGAACACAAACACACAAAAAAAACACAGAAACAACAAAACCAACCAAGAAAGCCGGATGAAGGAGAAGAAGAAAAAGTAGGAGAACGGAAAGAAAAAAAAAAGGAAGAAGGAAGAAGAACGAGTGAGGGGAGGACGAACGGCCGGCTGTCTACAAGAACACCACCACCAACGACGCCGACGACTTCTCTCTCTTCCCAAACATTTTCTTGCAAACGTGCCAAGGGTGTGGATTTTTCTTAATTTGCGGGTGAGGTGCGGCGTTAACCCGAGAGGCGAGCCATCAGTCTGCGGGGCGGCGGCCATTTGGGGACCCGACTCGCTCTTTAGACGGGGGCAAAGAGACATTTAAGAGTAACTAAGGCTCACTAAGACTTCGTTAAGATTCGCTAAGGGTGGGGGCGGAGGGGCCATATTTTTCATCAGGGAACAGCGATCTGAGGCGAGTGTGCTGAGGTGTGTGTTGGAAGATTTAGAGGAGTAGAGTAAAGGGGGGGAAGGAGGTGGAGGAGGAGGAGGTGGAGGAGGACAAGGTAATAGTGGAGGTCAAGGTGGAGGCGTTGGAGAAAAAGGAGAAGTAGGAGGAGGAAGAAGTGGAAGTGGAGGTGTAAAGGAAGGAGAAGAAGGAGGAGGAGGAGGAGGAGGAGGAGGAGGAGAAGAAAATTAATTGAAAGCGAGAGAGAGAGAGAGAGAGAGAGAGAGAGAGAGAGAGAGAGAGAGAGAGAGAGAGAGAGAGAGAGAGAGAGAGAGAGAGAGAGAGAGAGAGAGAGAGAGAGAGAGAGAGAGAGAGAGAGAGAGAGAGAGAGAGAGAGAGAGAGAGAGAGAGCGAGAGAGAGAGAGAGAGAGA
Source organism: Eriocheir sinensis (assembly GCF_024679095.1). Classification (NCBI taxonomy): domain Eukaryota; kingdom Metazoa; phylum Arthropoda; class Malacostraca; order Decapoda; family Varunidae; genus Eriocheir; species Eriocheir sinensis. The sequence continues at coordinate 15,564,327 of NC_066536.1, forward strand.
GAGAGAGAGAGAGAGAGAGAGAGAGAGAGAGAGAGAGAGAGAGAGAGAGAGAGAGAGAGAGAGAGAGAATAAATACTTCGGGAACGATTATCAATTCTTTCTGACCCTTCCCTGACCTCTCCGTGTGCCGTCGCTTGACATTATTTTGCCTCGACTCAACCTGAATGTTTATCCTGAAGTATTTCACCCCCTGGCCATTCCTCCTCCTCCTCCTCCTCCTCTTTCTCCTTCTCTTTTCCTTCTTATTCCTTATCGTCAGTTCTCTGTTTCTCTACTGTCCATTCTTTCTTTTCTCTCTAAACTATCCTACGTTATTCCTTCTTTCTTTTGTCACTATGTCTGTTTCTATTTCGGTAACATCTCTTGTATAGAATGACAGGATGAGTTCTTCTTCCTCCTCCTCCTCCTCCTCCCCCTCCTCTTCCTCCTCCTCCTCTTGATGCTGACTCACTTCTTTGTTGGCGAAATAATTCAACTTTTTTTTCTCTTTTATTTTCTCGTCTCTTTCATCTCTCGCTCCTTGTCTTTTAAATCTTAGCTCTGAATAAAATACACACACACGCCTGATGTTGCCACTTGCCACTTAAGGTTTGTAGTGAAAAGTCGGCGCTTCTTAGGGGCTCATTACGTGGCGCGAGACACTTTTAACACTTTTATTTTATCTCATGACTTGTAAAAATGTTTCTCCTCTCAAAGAAGTCGAAGGGAAAAAAAATAGAGAATGGTTGTTTTGTCCCCCTCCTCCTCCCTCTTTCTTTTTCCCACAAGGCTGTTTAAATATTCCTCTTCTCGTACAAGTAAAAGGGAGAAAAGTGTAGAAGGCTCTTTTGTCCCCCTCCCAACTCCCTCCTTTCACTCCTTTCTCCCTTCAAGACTGTTTAAGATTTTGTTATTACCTTAAGAAATGGAAGGTGTAGGTCAGGTAAGAACAGACAGGTAGGTAACTCATTAAGGTGTGCAGGGGGCATTTACCTGCGGACTTGCGTGTTGTGTTGCAAGTAATAAAACTCACAAACGAAAAAAAAAAAAAAAAATAAACGCTCTTTTTTTTTTTTTCTTTTCTATCTTTGTATCTGTCTGGTGGTGTGTTTAAATCTATCTTTATGTCTCTCCCCCTGTCTGTCGGGTTCTTTGTCTACCCATCTGTCTTTCTGTCGCTGTCTGTTCATCTGTTTTTTTTTGTCTCCTTGCCCGCCTTTCTGTCTGTCTGTCTATCTGTCCACCTGTATGTCTGTCTGCTCTGTGCCCATTCGCTCGACTGAGTTTCCATATCTGGTTGTCTGTCTTTCTCTGTCCGACCGTTTTCAACTATTTGCCCGTCTGTCTGTCTGTTTGTCTGTATGTCTATCTGTTTTTGTGTGCCTGTCTGTCTACGGTCCATCTGTTTACCTTGCTGTCAATCAATAATAACTGTCTATCTGTCTCTGCCTGTCTGTTTCTGTATCTGTATGTGTCTGTCTGCTGTCCTCCGTCTCCTCCTCCTCCTCCTGTCGCTGCTGCTGGCCCTCTAATACTTAATTTTACGACCTTAACCTTGTCGCTATGAACTGGATCGAACGGTACAATAAAACCACTTCGCACGGAAACGAAGCTTAAGATACTGTTCTCAAGCCACGGGGGAAGAGTGAAGCTCCAGGTACTCTTAAGACACCTGGCCAATTGTTTTGTTACCTGAAGGGTCCTAAAGGGCTATCGGAAAACAGTTTGGCAAGGTTGTGGTCGTCTGGTGATGTACAGGTGAGGTCACGTAAAGGTGGGACAGGTTTTTTACAATCAATAGAGAAAGACCAAGGCCCATATTATTTAACACTTCGAAATCTTAGTACATGTATTTGAAATGGAGAAGGAAGGGAGAGAAAAGGGGAAAAAAAGAAAGGAGAGGGAAATGATATGAAGGGAGAACTGGAGGAAAATGAAGGGTGAGAGAAAGGGAGAAAGGGAAAGTATCTAAAGTGGAGAAGAGGAGAGTACTTAAAAGGCTCTCGCAGAAGCTGTATATCGGTTTTCATGGGTAATTTAGCGACCCGAGTGGAAGCGTTGAAAGGATTCTACGCCATGATCGGGAAAACACTCATGCCAACTCGAGGTTTCTTCTCTGTGGCCTCTAGGAATAGTCATAACAAGAGTCCAAGGCGTTATACAATACGAGGCCAAGTACTATTTTCCTTCTTTCTCTTTCTTTCTCTTTCTTTTTTCTTAATCTTTCTATCTTTCCCTGTCTTTCTTCCTCTCTTTCTTTTTCTCTTCCTGTCTGTCTCTTTCTTAGAATAGTCGTAACAAGAATCCGAGGCGTTTTATAACACGAGGCCAAGAGCTAAAAACGAAAGAAGATAGAAGACGTCCCTGTAACATCCAGCCTCCACAAAGACAACTGTAGGGACATGCCGAAGATCTGTGAACCTTAACATTTCTTTAATTTGTTAGGATATATAATTAATTGGGTTTGTGTAGGCAATATGTGTTAGGATAGCAGGTAAAGGTTGGTGAGAGGGGTACGACTAGGGGTTCGGCTATCTAAAAACATGTTTCTATTTCATTTGTAATTATAATGAATGTGTTTGGTTTGTTTGTGTGGAACCATCAAAGTCTATGGGCTGGACAGAGATATACTAATGATGGCCTAATTTTCTTGAACAAGGCGTACATTAGAGATGAAGAGAACAGGTTAGCAGGATGGGTTTGAATATACTTTTTTGTGGAGAATAATATAAGGTAGATTGGGTTTACTTCACTGGAAATATAATTAGAAGGAAACGAATGAGGAGTGTCTTACGTGCATGCAGGGAGTGACGGGAGGTAAGGCGCGAGTATAATGGTAGTGATTCAAGTTCACAGGAAGCGTTGTAAAGAGACGTTAAGTGTAACATTTCCACTGAGTCGTCATTATACTTCAGAAACTTTCGCCACGGAGAAGAGAGAAAACTGCGATTCTAAGACAGGATTGAGTCAACATTTCTGCCGATGTTTGTTAAGGGAGAGTAAAACTTTTATTTCTATTAGCAAAAACTGTCCTCGGTAGACCTGACAAAGGAGCAAATGTTATATGGTCGGTCGGACACTCCATCACACACGGCACGGCGCAAGTTTATCACCAGTTTATTACGTAATTTTATCACCTGCTCTCCTTGTATGATGGTAGGAAGGAGGCCAAGGGATTAAAAAAAAAACCTTCTTAAAAAATAGTCACAGGGGCTGTACGTCTTTGGAATGACAACAGACCAGTTCGACAGCCTAAAGGGGCTATCACACTGGGCAGATTTTCCGAGGATCTTCAGTCAAACCACAATTTTCGCTGGCCTGGTTCTCCTATTTCCGTGGTGTTTTGACGTGTCCACGATCTTCCAAACCTATGGTAGATTTCACCTAAGGACGACTGTATTACTCACCATCAGCAGCACCAGCAATAACAGGAGATAAATGAGAACCACGCTAGCGGAGATCGTGGTTTGACTGAAGATCCACGGAAAATTTGCCAAGTGTAATATCCCCTTAACACGGATTCATTGTAAGCGTCCAAACCAAAGAATATTCCCCTCAGTGTTCGGTTATTTCTACTCAATACCAAATGCTAATAAAGAATTTCCTGAGTGGTTTCCTAAAATTCCCCCCTTCTTTTTATATGAACGCCAAATACCAGAGGTACAAGGATTCATTTTAAGCGTCCAAACCAAACTATATTTTCTCCTCAGTGTTCCGTTATTTCTACTCAATACCAGATACTAATAAAGAATTTCCTGTGTAGTTTCCTAAAATTCTCTCCTTTTTATATGAACGCCAAACACTAGAGGTACAAGGAATTTTCGTCGTGTTTTGTGTTTCGTTGGGGAGCTTACAAACGACCTGTATTTCTTTTTACAGTAAAGGAAACATCTAAAGGGGAAAAGAATTAATAATAATAAAAAGAGCCCGCAAATCACTGCTCCTATAATTGGACTCCTCTAGTATTGGACTGTAAAACTGGCCCGATGGTGCAAGAGCCGAGTAGCGAGGCTGAGGTGTTACTGGAGGCTCACCACAGCTCACAGTATTTTTTTTTTACAACAAAGGAGGCAGCTCAAGGGCACAAAAAAAGGAAACAATAATAAAAAAGCCTGCTACTCCCTGCTCCTAAGAAAATTCCAAAGAGGTGGCCGTTTGCATACATTCACGAGAAACTAGCAGAAAAGAAACTAAACATGAACTGTGTCTCCCCTACGCAACACATATGCACTGTACCTCTCTACCTCCCATGGATACGTGGAGAAGACATTCCGATACCACTGATACATGTGAAAAAAGAGTATAAATGATGTAAATTTGCTTTTGACAACTACATAGAGGTAACAATGGCTGACTATGCGCAGAAAACAAAACTGTGACGAAAATTTGCAATATACACGAACTCTTAAAAAGTACACTCAATGGAATGCGTTTTTATTACTAGATCAGAAAGATTAGAAAGGTAAGTAGATTAGAAAGTGATGAGAAAACATACGCACAGTCGACCACACACACACACACACACACACACACACACACCAAGGACCACCGCAGAATAAAATACAAATCACACTCACACCTACAACTCAACACTCATATAACGGGGAGATGAAATGGAGAATAACTTGTATTTCCAGGCTATTAAGGAAGCATAAACAACACGATGGAGTATATACAAACACGGGGTATTACAGGCAAGGTGACCATGAGGGACCGGCGGCGCCACAGGTGAGTTAAGAGGCTGCGTGAACAGGTAAGTGGATGGGGGAGCCGACGGACAAAACGGGACTGATCGATCTGCTCCATCACCACCACCGTTACCACCACCACCACCACCTCAGAAGAATCACCGCCAATGTCACCACTATTTTCACGTCCTTCAAAATCATCACCACTAACAGCACAACACTTTAATCACTATCATTATCATCATCATCACCATTACCAGCACCAACATCTACATCACCGCCACCACCATCACCTTCACCACCACCACCACCACCGGGAAGTTCAGCCCACAATAATAAATAATAGAAAGTAAAAGGCAAGGAATTATAATAGAAGAGAAATGAAATAGAATGGAACAGAGAAGTAAGAAAAGAAAAGCACACACACACACACACACACACACACACACACACACACACACACACACACACACACACACACGTTTATACTAAGGACATATTTGACAAACAAGACACACTCACTCACACCTTTAAAACTAATCTATTGTATGTATTAGTTTTTTGTGTCCATGAGGCAAGAGCTGGACCCCACTGTCACCCTTAACTGTACTCTGCCTGCCATGTGAGGACAAAGGACGGCTTGAGGCTTGCTTGGTGTTTGAGGACCCCTTAAGGAGACTGAGAGAATGGTAATGACAGTCAGAGAATATTAATGTATGTGTTGATGGCGCCATTTACACGAGACCTTAGTAACTTGTACGGTTCTAATACATCTGAAAACTTGTGCAAAATTAATGAGGAAAATAAAGAGATATGGAAAATGAGTTTGGAAGAATATAAGGAAACAAGGCAAGATGGAAAAGAAGGACAGAGAGAACAACTTTCCTGCATTACAATGAGACTTGAATTTTGTCGCTAATTTATAAAGAAAACACGAAAAACAAACAAACAAATAATTAACTAGATCAAACGCATTCTAGTCTAATCCCGAAATATAATGTGTGTTCTCGAAGTAAGAGTGAAGCCACTAGAAGAAAATATCAACTTTTATTTATTGTTAACAGAATATTTTTTTTCTTGGTGCTGTGCGGTTGTGTTGACAGTAGTGGTGGTGGTAATGGTGATGGTTGTGGTTGTGGTGATGCTGGTAGTGTCTGCGATGTTGTTAATGGTGATGGTGGTGGTGGTGGTGGTTGTGGGCATGGTAGTGGTTGTTATGGTGATGGGTAAAGTAGTCGTGGTCAATAGAAGTGATGGTAAGGTTGTTGTGGTGGTGAGAGTGGTTGTGATTGATGTGGTAGTGAGGATGGTTGAGGCTGTGGTGGTAGTGGTGGTTGTGGGCATGGCAGTGGTTGTTATGGTGATGGTTGAAATAGTAGTGGTCAATGGAAGTGATGGTAAGGTTGTTGTGGTGGTGAGAGTGGTTGTGATTGACGTGATAGTGACGATGGTTGAGGCTGTGGTTGTGGCGTCAATGGTGGCCCGTGTGGTAGAGATTCCATCGTCTAGACATTATGATAAATATATAAGATAAGAACAAGTTGAAGCGGACCACCCCAACAAAGAGATTTAAACATCATCATTATCGTCTCTCTCTCTCTCTCTCTCTCTCTCACTGTCCTTCTGTACCAAATACCGGATTATAAGTCAACAGTTGCTCCCGCCTGAGTCTTGCATCCACCACATATCCACATGCCTATTCCACATTCATATATCCACTCTCGTCCACATTTCTCTACCCCACTCATCCATATATCCCTATCTACACGTCCACCCCCACATCCACACATACCCACATGCCTATCCCACATCCATATATCCACTCTCGTCCACATTTCTCTACCCCAATCATACATATATCCCTATCTACACGTCCACCCACACAGCCCCACATACCCACATACACATCCCTCACATCCTACACCCTCTACACCCACATGGAGATCATTCACCACAACAATGCATAACGCTACCACCTTCCTTCACACCCAAGACACTCGCATAGATATTCACATCCGCATTAATCCACACACCAGCACTATCCACGCGACCCACACACACACACTAGCACTATGGACTATCACTTCACATGTTTTTTAGTTGTGCTTCATATTTCACAACTATTGCTATTATCATTATCATTATTGTTGTTGTTGTGGTGGTTGTGATAGTTGTCTTCTTTCTTTTCTTTTTCTTCTTTTTCATCATCATCCTCTTTCTTTTTTTTCCTCTTCTTTTTCTTTTTCTTCTTCTTCTCCTTCTTCTTCTTCTTCTTGTTTCTTCTTTTTCTTCTTCTTTTTCTTCTCCTTCTTCTAAGTCTCGATTTTTTATCCTTGTTCTTTATATTATTTCCATAACTTTTCTTGTCATTATAATTTTCTTTTTAAAACAAACAAAAAAATGATAACACACAGCACCAATATTTCTCACCCTTACCTTCAATTAGCGACTATATCAAGTAACATAAGCCTACATTCTCAACACATTCAGTATTTAAGAGTAGATAATCTTAAAAAAACACCTCTAACATCAGGAGGTAGTCGCATTTAAACACATTCCTCTCCCATCATAAATCACACGCAAGCAGAGAATGGATGCTCAAAAAGGTATCATAGCCCGGCGTAATTTTCTCTTTATCCGTGAGTACCATCGAGATTCCTCCTTAAGCAGAGACGCCCAAGGGAGAGTGCTTCATAGATCTGTATAATTTTCTTTGCCTCTCGTGTGTGGGTATCAAGATCGGCCAGGGGGAGTCTGTGCCATAGATCTTCATTACCTGACTTTGTTTTTATGTCCAGTTATCTAGATGTTCTTTGTATCGGTGGAAGAAGGAGGAGGAGGATGAGGAGGAGTAGGAAGGAGGTAGGAAGAAAGATAAGAAGCTAAGGAAGAGGTGGAGGGGTAGGCGAGGGAGGAGGCGAGGGGAAAGAAGACAAAGAGGAAAAGAATGAAGACGTGAGGAAGAAAATGGGAGGACAAGAAGAAGAAGGAGGTAGGAGGAAATGCGTAAAGGGAGGAGATGGGGAGCAGGAGTGAGAACAAGCTTAGGAGGAGAAGAAGACGAAGATAAGTAGAAGGAAGACGAGAGAAAGAAGAAGGAAAGAAGATAAGAGTGAAAAGCAAATGGAAAAAGAAAAGGGGTGAAGGGGAGGTGGAGGAGGAAGAACATATAGACGAAAGAAGGAAGAAAAGGAAAAAGGGAGGGCGAGAAAAAGGAAGGAAGGAAAAAATAAATAAATAAAGAGAGAAAGAGGGAAAGAGGGAAAGGAATAACGAAAGAAAGAAAGGAAGCCTGTCTCTTATCATTACGGAGCGGCATATCGAGCAATAATAATTTTTTCCTCAGTGTCTTCAGGTCTATTAATCACGCGACGTGTCTCATAAAACAAAAACAGAGCCAGCAAGAAGAATGAAGGAATAAAGCATAGAATGATTAAGAAAAAGAATAATGAGAAACTAGAAAGACAAGAGAAGGACAGAGAGACAATAGAAGCGAGGAGGTCATAGGAAGAAGAAAAAAGATTTAGAAGAGAGAGAGAGAGAGAGAGAGAGAGAGAGAGAGAGAGAGAGAGAGAGAGAGAGAGAGAGAGAGAGAGAGAGAGAGAGAGAGAGAGAGAGAGAGAGAGAGAGAGAGAGAGAGAGAGAGAGAGAGAGAGAGAGAGAGAGAGAGAGAGAGAGAGAGAGAGAGAGAGAGAGAGAGAGAGAGAGAAACTGACAAACATACAGACAGACCTTCGTAAATACACCAAAGCTTATCTTAATGTCTCTCCTAAAAACGAGTTTCATCCTGAGAAACGTCGAGCAAATGGCCAAGTGTTCTTTTTTTTTCTTTTTTGGTGGGGGGAGAAGAAGACTGAAAAAAAAAAATATTCAGAAGGAAGAAAATCTATCGCAAGGTATTAAATGCTCTCTGTGTTGACAAGTTACAAACAGGAGAGACATGTGGAGTTGGTGGGCGTTGTGGTGGTGGTGACGGCGGCGCGGCGTTTGAAGGAAAGACGCAAAAAAGAGTTGTTGGTAATGACTGTGGCCGTGGTGTTTGTTGTTGTTGTTGTTATTGTTGGTGGTAGTGGTGGGGGTAAAGACGATATGGATGAGGGAGAGAGATAATGGGAACTGAGGTGGTGATGGATGCGGTCGTCCCTAGTGGAGGTTATAAATATGCGAGATGATGATTTTGTTACTTGAAGGACAGTAGTTTAGCAGCAGGAGCCATTGACAGAATCAGTAACTATTAAGGTTGAAAAAAAAAATAGCCACGAGAAAAATAAAGAGAAAAAAAAAGAAAACAACAACAACAGTATGATAGTTAAAATAAGAAAAGGAATTTGAGTTTTAGTTCTGAAATAACAAATTTTGGGGAAGTTGAATGTATCGCTTTGTCTTCTTGTGTGTGTGTTTGTTTGCAGGTAGATAGGTAGGCTGTTAACTGTTTTTCGGCTGACATTTGGGATTAATTTTGGTAATGTTAGTTGAACGCGTACTAAGCCTCCTCACTGTTCAGGACTAGAGACACAGTTACTGCACTTCACTACACTGTTTGGCGTCTCGGAGGGTTAGTTCAGCACCACAAGACCTTCCCGCAGTGGTTCGTGGGTACTGGGAAGTTATTACAATATTATGTATTATGTTATTAGTTATTATGTATACGGAGAGTGTGGAATGTATTAAGCAATTCCACCATACATTCCACACATCTCTATATACATAATACCTACATACCAGTGCCTTACAAGGACTTTTAACAGGTAAGTTGGTAGACAGGTAGAATGGTAGTTAGGCAGGGAAATATATAGACATATACCCACAAAATGACAGGTGGACAGGGAAGTTTCTGTTTTAGGTAGATAGTGGGAGACAGGTAGTTTCTCAGGTGGGTAGATAAACAGATGGACAAGTGGTCGGAGGATTATACAAATAAAGGTGGCCTACATAGGTGGCAGGAGAGCATAGGCTGGTCCATAGGCAGCACCACCAGGTAAACAAAAAAACAGCTTCCACATCAACGGGTTCCTCCGAAAATAATGAGACGGACATCTTAACACAACCCGGATACCGATCACTCAAGGTAAGATGAAGAAGCTGACAAGAGAAAGTGATGCCAGGTGAAGGTGGAGAAGGAGAAGGAGGAGGAGGTGGAGGAGGAGGAGGAGGATAGGTGGATGTACAGATGGTGATGGATGCGAGGAAGGATGAGAGAAGATGCGATGGTGAGTGATGAAAGAATTTGATGATAGTGAAGGAGCGTGACGGGGTAAAAGAGAGAGAGAGAGAGAGAGAGAGAGAGAGAGAGAGAGAGAGAGAGAGAGAGAGAGAGAGAGAGAGAGAGAGAGAGAGAGAGAGAGAGAGAGAGAGAGAGAGAGAGAGAGAGAGAGAGAGAGAGAGAGAGAGAGAGAGAGAGAGAGAGAGAGAGAGAGAGAGAGAGAGAGAGAGAGAGAGAGAGAGAGAGAGAGTAATAATAATGTTTTGAATACGCACACAGTAGGAGGCATGACTAAACACACACACACACACACACACACACATGCACACACACAAACACACACACACACACACACACACACAGTTGTTTTTTTTGCATCATGAGACGAAAAAAACGGCAGCACATTATAAATTTTAGATAACAATACATGAACAAACACACACACACACACACACACACACACACACACACACACACACACACACACACACACACACACACACACACACACACAGGCATACGTTCTAATAAACACAGGATCGCGTGTACTCGTTGCAAAATGTGTGACAGTATTTACTTAACCCAAAAGTGCGCAAGTAAACTTAACCTTGAATAAGAAGTGTAATAAAAGTTGAAGTATATGGCTTTCTTTCTCTTCTTACTCCATTTTTTTTCCCCACCTTCAACCACCAGCTCGATTGTTTCCCAAGAACAGGGTGACGCAAAAACGACGTATCTATATAATTGTTCGTGCGAGGGCGGCAAAAAAAAATGTATATAATGACAGTTCTTAAGATCAGGTTGTGTTTGCACGAGTCAATACGGGGTCAAAGGCTTAAAAATTTTCCCATTATATTTTCATTGTACAATTACGCCTGATTATATGGAGAGAGTTTTTCTATTTGTAATAAGAGTATGATTTTGGAAAGGGCTGTTATGTTGTTGTTTTTTCTTTCGCTTTCATAAGTAACCTCGAACTCATTCATTACCTTAACGAGAGCACTGATAGCCTGAAACCACTGTCGACTATTTTACTTCTCATTTACTTCGCTATCATTATCAAGCCACATTATGTATTATCTTGCCTTCTTCTATAAGAGCGCAAGATAATAATAGAAATGAGAGTAAGAGATACAAGATTAAAAGCAAAAGAAGAAGGAGAAGGAGAAGGAGAATAATAAGAATAAGAAGTAGATAAGGAGGAGGATGGAGAAAAAGAAGAAGAAGAAGAAGAACAACAACAACAACAACAACAAAACAACAAGAGAAAAAATAAAAGAAGAAAAAATAAGTATCTGAGTAAATATAAAAGAAATATAAGGTACAACGGAGGAAACAACGTCATTATATTAGGCAATCTTTGACTTCATTACCATCGCTGCCATTACTGAGCCGAATTACGTATCTTACCATTATTGGAATTCTTTGATTTTACTTTGAGACGTTGTACAATACTTTTCTTTCTTAACGATCATCACTTTTTGGACGAGACACAAACTTTTCCCTATAACTACTACTACTACTACCACCATCACCATGACTACTGCTACTTCAACTACTACTACAAATAATGACAATAATGATCCAGAAACACACGGCTGATCGAGAGTTGGCAGATCCTCTTCAAAATCCTCCTTCTTCATCCTCTTTCGTGTCAAACAATTGTGTAAGAAGCAAGCAAATGAGGTCGTTGATAAAAAAAGCCCCCCGAGGAGTATCAATCAGGTTATAAAAGAAACCACTAATGCAAGACTTGAAGTATAGAGGTCGGTGCAGATTACACAGACTCCAACAAAAATCCCTACTTATCAAACTTCCTTCTTGATTTTCTTCTCCCCTGGCATCATTTAAACACCACTTCTCTCGCAGTCTGCCTCTCATTTCCTCGTCGACAGAAAGCCAAGCAAAGTAAATGACTGACTCTTAAGCGCGAAGAGAAATCGAGGAAAACATCACATTGTAGTTCCCTCGTTCCTGTATGCCCCCGCTGGTCCAGATTATACACGCTGCCACCAGAATTAGACTGTGACCAATGTAATCAGTCTGACACAGTCGCATTACCGCATTTTATCTGATTTCTGAGTCATCATGTAACTTAAGGATCTCAAAAGACTCGTTTGATGTAGTTCAGGTGATTCAGCATTTAGAGCAGAGTGATCTTGAGGGATGGGCAGCGTTTGACGGACAGAAGAAGGTTGAGAGGAACGGAAAACATGAAAAAAAGATAGAAAAGAGGAAGGGAAACGATAGGACAAGGGCAGGATATGGTTTTGATGTGGCTATAGTAATTCAACATTTACTGTAGAGAGAACCTGAGGGATAGAAAGCGTATGGAGGAGAGGAGGGACAGAAAATATGAAAAAAAAGATGGAAAAGAGGAAGGGAGACGGTAGGACTAGAGCAAGATTCGGTTTTGATATGCTTGTGGCGATTTAGAACTTACTGTAGAATGAACTTGAGGAAAGAAGAGGGTTGAGAGAAATGAAAAAATGAAAGAAAGATAGAAAAGAGGGAGAAAAGAGGAAGGGAAACGATAGGACAAGAGCAAGATACGGTTCTGATGTGTCTGTGGAGAGTCACCATTTACTATAGAATGAACTTGAGAGATGGAAGGCGTAGGGCGGAGAGTAGAGAGTAGAGATAAATGGAAACATGAAAGAAGATAGAAAAGAGGAGAGAAGAGGGAGATGAGAGAAAGGAAAACATGTATAAAAAAACAGGAAACAGAAATGAGAACGGTTTTGATAGAGGAGAGAAAGGGAAGATGAGAGAAAGGAAAACATGTATAAAAAAACAGGAAACAGAAATGAGAACGGTTTTGATAGAGGAGAGAAAGGGAAGATGAGAGAAAGGAAAACATGTATAAAAAAACAGGAAACAGAAATGAGAACGATAGGATAAGGGTACTATAGAGAGGTTGCGGTAGCTATTGTTGTCGTTTTTACTGATGTTCTTGTTGGGGATGTAATGTTTAATCTTCTAATGTTGCGTCAGCCTCTTTGAAAGCATATTTTGTGGGGGTGGTGATAGTTTTGGGCTTCGTCTTATGATAAAACGTCAATCTCTTACGACAGATGCAGTGGTCATGGGGCTTTGATGCTTCAGTCTAAAGTGTAGCGTCAAGCTGTTCAGAAAGACGCCTGTTATTGCTGTTGCTGTTGCTTAAGTTTGTAATCGAAAAGTGGGGCAAGCAGGGGAGAAACTAGTGAACGATTTGTAGGGAAAGGAAAGGAGAGAGAGAGAGAGAAAGAGATAAGATGGGATAAAATGTACTGCGAAGGAAAAAAAGAACAGTAGAAAAGGGAAATTGAGAAGAGAAAGCGTTGATTCTTTTATTTTTTTATTCTCTAGGATGTGAGGTGAAGGAAGGGAATCAAAGTATAAAGGCAAAGAAAATAAAAACAAGAGAACAGGTTGATGACTTGTAGATGAAAAAAGAGGCAGACAAAGTTGTAAAGAGGAAAAACGAGAAAAGAAAGCAAGCGTTGATTTTATTTATTCTGTACGAGGAGCGGACAAGGAAGAAAAGTAATTAGGGCAAAATAAAAGGATGAAAGGTGAAGGAAAGGAAGCAGATTACAAAGGAAAAAAAAAAAACAGAGAACAGGTTGAAGACTTGTAGATGAAAAAAAAGAGGCAGACAAAGTTGTAAAAAGGAAAAACGAGAAATGAGAGCAAGCGTTGATTTTGTTTATTCTGTAAGAGGCGAAGACGAGGAAGAGTAGTAATTACGGCAAAATAAAAGAAAACAGGTTGAAGACAAGTAGAAAAAAGAAAGGCAGGTAGAGATCAACACTAAACATATAAAGAGGGAGGAAGAACCACAAAAAAAAGAGAGCACGTGATGAGGATGACAGAAGTAATGCAACACAGGTAATAAAGAGGAGGAAAAAAAAACAGGTTAATGAGCACAGGTATAAATAATGGGACACAGGTGAAGACAGAAAAGTAATGGAGAGTGAGCAGGTGAGGAGTGTGATAAGAGGCACGTGTGTGTGTGTGTGTGTGTGTGTGTGTGTGTGTGTGTGTGTGTGTGTGTGTGTGTGTGTGTGTGTGTGCTCTGAATTGCTTCTTAAATCATTCTGACACACACACACACACACACACACACACACACACCAAAAAAAAAGAGTGAACACATAAGGGAAGATGAAAAAAAGTATTGCACTGATGAAATTAGCACACGTAATGGAATGTGGAAGAATAAGTAAGGGAAGAAAAGGAAGAAAACGAAGAAAAAGGGAAGGAAAAGGAAGGAAAACAGTAGGTCACCGTTTCACTAACCCTCCTTGATGCCTACCTTCCTTCCTTCCTTCCTTCACTCTCTCCCTCTCTCCCTCCCATTCTCCACTCTCCCTCTCTCCCTCCCACGCTCTCCAGGCACAAAAACAAACACTTACAACACAGGAACAACAAAAAGCAGCTCACTACCCTCCCCCTTTCTCCTCACCTTCCCCCCTCGCCCCCTTGACCACGCCCAAAACAGAGAGGCAGAAGGGGAAAGTAGAGTGGGTGGGAAGGTGGCGAAGGAGGAAAAAAGAAGGGAAGTGGAAGATAAAAAAAGAAAAGTGGTGAGTGGGTAGGGAAGGAGAAGGAAAAAGAGGGGAAGAAGAATTAGAAAAAAAGAGGGGAAGTGGGAGGTAAATATGAAGAAAAAATGGTGAGTTTGGTGGGGAAAGAGGAGGAAAAAAGAGGGAAAGAAGAGAGAAACGATGAGAAAGTGAGGAAAAGGGAATAAAAATGGGAGGAAAAAGGAGTGACTAGGTGAATAAGGAGGAGAATGAGGTGAAGCAGAGACAAATGACGATAAAAAAAAGAAAATGGGAAGGGAACAAGAGGAACAAGAGGGAGGTAAGGAAAAGGAAAAAGAGAGAAAGAGGACAAAAACGATGAAGATAAAGGATTGACGGGAAGTGTGGAGGAAGAAGTTAAAAATGAGGAAGGGGAAGGAGGATGGAAAAACAGGGTACAGTTGAAAAAAAAAGGAAAACAGAAAAAAATAAAAAAATGAGTCAGGAAAGGAAGAAAGGGATAGGAAAACATAGGTGAGGAGGGTAAACGAGGAAAACTATTAGGAGTCAGGGGAAATAAATTAAAGGTAAGAAAAACAAGAAGAAAAGCTGGGAAATGTAGCAAAGAGGAGTTAAAAAAAATCAGAGGATAAAATGAAAAAAAATTTAAGAGAGAGAGAGAGAGAGAGAGAGAGAGAGAGAGAGAGAGAGAGAGAGAGAGAGAGAGAGAGAGAGAGAGAGAGAGAGAGAGAGAGAGAGAGAGAGAGAGAGAGAGAGAGAGAGAGAGAGAGAGAGAGAGAGAGAGAGAGAGAGAGAGAGAGAGAGAGAGAGAGAGAGAGAGAGAGAGTTATGCAGTCTGAACTCCTTAACGGTAAACACCTCCTTTGGGTAGAGTTTTCTGATAAGACGGGGGAGCGAGAGAAATTATTATGATTGTGGAGATGAAGGAGGAAAGGGAGGAAGAGAGGAAGGCTTCAGAATAAAGGAGAAAGAATAATATAAAGTAAACGAAAGATACATAAAGGGAGGGTGAGAGAAGACATCCAAAACATCGATAATAAATAAAATGTATATAGCAAAATCATAAAAGTAAGTTCGGAAGGTATTTGGAAGGAAGTGTGAATCGAGGTTACGGAAGGTCAACAGAAACAATAAAAAAGAAAAAAAAAGAATAATGAAGCGACGAGATGAAAAAAAGAATGAACAAATAAAATGATAAATAACACAAAACGATGAAATTATATAAACAAAAGCATCAAAAGGTTAAAAACAAAACAAATGAACAAAAGCAAGGAAGTAAATATCAACAACAAAAGGCGATTCTATGCACAGACAAATTTCAACAACAAACAAACAAACACTCGAGATAAACAGAAGTAAAAAAAGAGTATCAGAGAGGAATATGTTAAGAAATACGAACATTGAAATTTACGAATAACACAATGGATAGAGAAAATACACACCAAATAAACAGAAAAAAAAGTATGTAGCTAAGAGGAAAATGTGTTTAAAAATACGAATATTAACATTAACGAATAACACATTGGAGAAAAAAATACCTGAACACAATGGATAGAAAATACACACCAAATAAACAGAAAAAAAAGTATGTAGCTAAGAGGAAAATGTGTTTAAAAATACGAATATTAACATTAACGAAAAACACTAAGGATAAAAAAAGCTTCCTGAACTACTGAAGCCAATGCGAGCGATACAAACATCTATTTCCGTTCTACTTTCTATTCACACTCACCCCGACCCCCCCTCGCCCCCCTCCCCCCAGCCCCACAAAAAAAAAACAATTAATCACTTTTTTTTGACATATCGAAGCGAATAAAATGCACTGAACGACAAGCAAGCATTTATATTTCTTCATTAATAACTACAAGGTGCCACTTAACTCACTTTCATCTCGCGGACTTTCTTGAACAGTTTCCACCTTCGAGAGACAGAGAGAGAAAAAATATAACAATCACTTTATTGAGACGATTAAAACTTTTATGAACACTTGCCTCTCTCTGATTCGACGAGGAGAAGGAGGAGGAGGAGCTGGAGGAGGAGGAGGAGGAGGAGGAGGAGGAGGAGGAAGAGGAGGAGAAGGAGGAAGAAAAAACATATCCCTGTAACCTCCATTTAACATATTGCAAAACAGGAGGCAGATGAGGAAGAGGAGAAGAAAGAGGCGGAGGAGGAGGGGTAGAATGAGAAGAAGGAAGAGGAAGAGGGGATACAGAATGGACCATATAGAGATGCTGAACTACTACTACTACTACTACTACTACTACTACTACTATTACTGCTACTACTACCACCACCACAATGTAATGATAATAATAATGATAATAAAGAGGAGATAAGCAATAAGAAAAAACAAGAGGGAGCAGCCAAGAAAAATAATGGTGGAGAAAGCGTAAAAAAAAAGAAAAAAAGAGAGAAAAAAGAATGCAAGTGGAGTAGAGATTAACCTTAGTAATGTCCAAAGTTAAGCAGCAGACAACGGAGGATAAATATGCAGGCAGGACAAGCTGATTAAGCCTGCAAGGTGAGGAATGCAAAGGCGGAGGTGTGTGGAGGAAATGAGGGCGGAGGAGGGAGGGAAGAGTAGTGGAGGAAGAAGGAGGGAGGAGTAGTGGAGGAGGAGGGAGGGAAGAGTATTGGAGGAAGAAGGAGGGAGGGGTAGTGGAGGAGGAGGGAGGGAAGAGTAGTGGAGGATGAGGTGGAGGGAAAAGGAGGCGGGGGAGGAAGAGGAGGAGAGGAGAGAAAAGTACTGCAATGAAGGAGGTAAGAGAGAAAGAAGACTGGAGGCGCGTGCAAAGGAGGAAGAAGAGGAGGAAGAAAAGAAGGAAGAAAAGAAGATGAAGAGGAGGTAAAGAAGGAAGAAAAGAAGATGAAGAGAAGGAGGAAGGGGATGAGATGGAAAAGGAAAAAGAAAAGAAGGAGGAGAATGAGGAAGAGGAGGAGAAGGAAAATGAAGACAAGGGGGAAAATGAAAAAGAGGAAGTGGAGGAGAAAGACAAAGATATATGTAGAAGAGAAAGGACAGTAAAAAAATAATACTTGGAAGGATGTGGAACAGAAATAAAAAACAAAACAAAGATGATCAAGAGAAAACGAAGAATTTGAAGAAAAGAGGAAACAATCAAAGTAGTAAACAACAACAACAACAACAAAAACATTACCACCATACTTATAACAACAACTACTTTTACAAATACCAGACGATGCATTCTCCTACTCAGCCTAACATCCTCTCTTTCTCTTTTCTATGTTTAAATCCCTCTCTTTCAACTCTTTATCTCTCTCTTTAAGGCGAACTCCACCCACAAGTTAAATTTATTGACGTTAATTGCGCGATTATTTCCATTACTCAATTGCTAAGTCGGTGTTTTTAAGCGGCGAGCAGCGAGTCTTGAGAGCGTCACCCGGAACACTTAGCGATTCACCATTGACGGGGTAAATAGCCCTCTCTCTCTTAATTTTTTTTCCTTTTTCTCTTCCTTCTCTTATTTTTTCATATTTACGGTATAATCTGTATTTTTTTTTTACTTGCATTCATCTACACATAAGCTCCTACACACACACACACACACACACACAGACACACACACACACACACACACACACACGTCACACTCAGATACACTCCGTCGATTAACCTTTGGCTTCTGTCAAAGGCGGCGACGCGGACCGAAAAGAAAGAAAAAAATAATAATAATAGAATAGAAGTAGCAATGCAAATAATAATAATAATACGAAAAATAGGAATGAGAATATAAATGAAAAAAAAAAGTAGTATATAATATAACCATTAATATTCTTCTCTTGAACTAACAATGCAGACTTCGTGATTTCACCTCCTCCTCCTCTTCCTCCTCCTCCTCCTCTTCCTCCTCCTCCTCCTCCTCCTCCTCCTCCTCCTCCTTGTTCAGTCCCCGCATGCCAGGATAAACATACATAATCAGCTGAGTCTCATACTTCGGGGCATCCTTCAAGGCGTAGTTCTGGGCATGGACAGCGGCATCACCCACCTGTCACCCGTCTCTCTCCCTCTCCCTCTCCCTCTCCCTCTCTCTCTCTCTCTCCGCGTCCCTTCACCACTCCCACGCACGAGGACACGTGAGAGGAGGGAGTGAGGCAATAGATGAAAGTATACTCGCAGGAAGGGGATCGGGGCAGCCAAGGGGAGGGGGTGATTAGGCTTAGCAAGGGGTGTGCTGGGGGGGGGGGGAGTTAAGCAGGGTGGGGGTGGTCTTAGCAGGGAGGGGACTAAGCATGGTGTTGTGGGGAAGGAGGTTAAGCAGGTTGACATGACCAATATTGCGCACTACTGTTGTTCCTACTACTACTACCACTACTACCACTACTACTGCTACCGTTAAATCTGCTTTCAATACTGTCGCTATCACTTCCATTCCTGCTACTGTTGCTTTTTTTTTTTTCACTGCAACTCTCGCTACTGCTGCTGCTGCTTCTGAAACTACAATTACTGCAACCAGCACTTTCATTCCTGCTTGTTGTTGCGGCCACTCCCAAGCTAACATATTTATTGCTGAGGAAAACGATAGCGATGCAAAGTGGTTAAATGTGTTGACGAATAGTTAATATGATACTTATATGAGCCTAACATAACCTAACCTGTTTATAGGGAAGGTGTTTTTATGTCCTGACCGTTTTTATTGATTATTTTAGTGTGAATGGCTTTTTACTTGCTCCTTGTGACCGACCGACCGACGCACGGGAGTCTGAAACGCGTCTAACTTCTGTTCTAGGAAGGTTTCACTCTCCAAATCCTCAATGAAATAAAGAAACAATAAATAAACACAAGTATGGCAGGAAAATGTATGAAAATTGGAAGCCGGAGTTGATGACAACGGCATTCTTTTATAACACACACACACACACACACACACACACACACACACACACACACACACACACACACACACACACACACACACACACAGAGTGATACACACACCATCTCCCCCAGCTCCCAGGCAGAAAATGAAGAGTAGCCAACACAGACAAGAGATTCTAGTGGTAAAAGTGTGAATTCACAGTAACTTGCCCCAACACTCCACTACCACGACATCTGTTTAAGAAGCCGCGCCGCCCACCTCCAAAATTACCTGGCCGATGACTACCTCACCTGAACTCATTATAGCGACGGGTCTTCAGCGCTGCACTAAGATTAGGAGGAAATTGTATAAGCAACCTTGAAGTGGCGAGTAGGTGAATTAGAATGTTGTAAAGGGGGGGCGGGGGGAGAGAGAGAGAGAGAGAGAGAGAGAGAGAGAGAGAGAGAGAGAGAGAGAGAGAGAGAGAGAGAGAGAGAGAGAGAGAGAGAGAGAGAGACACAGGCATACAGCCAAACATACAGAGAGAAAGAGACACGGACAGACAGACAGGGAGAGAGGCTGACCGTCTAATCAATATAAAAAAAGGTAATGAACAGAAAATAAGAAAGACCAAGTAACAATAAATAAGAAATAAAAAAAGAGATAACAGAGTAAAAAAAAACAAGGCAGAAAAACAAACATGGGCAAGATTAGTTTAGTCAGAGATAAATGAAAGAAAAAAAAAACACGCAGAGGAAAGTAAATTAGAAAGCAGTCCAGAAAATGAAAACAAAACAAAACATAAAAACAAGACAAAGAAAACCACGACCACAGGGAAGAAAAGGACGAGTGATTGTGGCAAATTTCCACGTACAAAAAAAAAAAAAAAACTCAATTTCGATGATTAGCAAAGATTTAATTGGCGCGGGAAACTGAAATTACTTGTTCTCCTTTGTTTTGCTCCTTTGCACGTCGTCAGTAAACAAGGACAGGTGAAAATGACCTTAATTCGTCAACAGGTGAGGCAGCGGAGGCGGGGCACAGGTGGTAAATAGAAAGCTGGGCAAATTCTTAACACAGATTTGATGTTTTGTTCACTGTGGTCCTGTTTTTGAGCTGCACAGGGAGTCGTGAGAGAGAGAGAGAGAGAGAGAGAGAGAGAGAGAGAGAGAGAGAGAGAGAGAGAGAGAGAGAGTCGCACTAACAGGCCGACAAACGGACAGAATGATAGATGGGCAGCCTAATCTACTTTAAACAAATCAAGTGTATTAATAAAAAAGGAAAAGGAGGCGAAGGAACAAAAAAAAATAACCATCTAAATTAATCCTTGAAACTGATAATAAAAAAAAGTAAAAGATTGAGGAAGGCTGGAGGGGCTGAGTGGTCTAAAAGGGCATTCTTAGGACTATCACCCGCTACTGTCTGTCTGTCTGTCTTTCGGTCTGTCTGTCTGTGTGGTTCTCCCTCGTTGTTTCTGTCTTTTCTTGTCTCCGTATCTGTTTAATTATTTACTTTCTTTCGCAGTCTCTCTCTCTCTCTCTCTCTCTCTCTCTTTCCCCTTCCCCCCCTCGGCGTCCTCGAAATAGGCACCGCCGAGACACGAATTCACTAACCTGATTGTTTAATTTCTTTTAATTCAAGATAAGAACTCGACCACCTACTTTGGGCCATAAGTTGTGTGTGGCCTCTCTCTCTCTCTCTCTCTCTCTCTCTCTCTCTCTCTCTCTCTCTCTCTCTCTCTCTCTCTCTCTCTCTCTCTCTCTCTCTCTCTCTCTCTCTCTCTCTCTCTCTCTCTCTCTCTCACGCAATGAAACTAGTTGAAACTTTCACTAATGGGACGTGAAAAAAGTCGCTATAAAAATTAGACAATGAATCGGCAAGAAAGAATAGGCAGGAAAGGGCGACAGCAGCCTAAAGGTGAACCCAGTGGGGAGAGACGGAAAGAGAGGAGGAGAGAAATGAGGGCGAGAGAGGTGGGAGGAGAGAGTCGGTCGGAATGAATGGATGCGTAGAGGGGAACGGAAAATGTTAAAAAAAAAAGGAACGAGAGATACGAGAGAGATGGCAGGAAAAGGAACAGGAAGAAAATAAAGGAAGGAAAAGAGAGAATGACCGGATATGAAAAGGCAGAAAAATTTAGGATAGAGATTTTTCTCCTCTCATTGATTTTCTCTTTCCCATACTTCTATCACCTCTCGTTCATATCCTTCTCGCTTTTTCTACTACCATTCCTTTTCCAAATAAGAAAAGCGAAAGAGAAGGAAGGAAATGGGACAAAGGTCGGAGCATATTTAACGATGACTAAAGGAGGAATAAATAATGGATATGAAAATTAACGAGGAATGAGTTCACGGAGTCCGGACAGAGTGAGTAACAATAGGGAGAAGGGAGATGAGGTGCTGACCGAGGAAACATGAATAGCTGCATAAGGGGAATGAATAAACCAGTGACATGCCGGAGAATCGCCAACAGACCGGCTCCGGCAACGTCTTCTATTGTAGCCGGTCTGTTGACAGCCACTACGACTTGGGACTGATTTCCTCCACATACTCTTGCCCTCGTCACGGGTCATCACCGATACAGGCCAACTGAACAGGACAACGGAAGTAGAAGCAGTAGATGGAATGCATGAAAGGCAGCGAAAGATAAGGATATAATGAATTTTGAATACAAGTGAGGAGAACAAGCGTACCCTTCGGAAAACAAAATTCAGAGCAGGTATGAACAATGAAATTTAAACTCCACTGTAATACATATATTGTAATATATATAAAGTTTTTGCCGTCATTATCATAACTGTCATCTTAATCATAGTTTTCAACACAAAGTAAACACAGCTAAGAAGGTGGCGATTAATTCAATGACTCTTATGATATACATGCAAATAATACTGATAATTAATTAACAGTTTATCAGTGCAGCCAGGACTGAAATATACACAAGGATACTTGATGTATAATGCAATTGTACAACTAGACAATTATGGATAACACAGAAAAAAAAAGTTAGAAAGAAATTGCAGCAAGAAACAACAGATGTGTGTGTGTGTGTGTGTGTGTGTGTGTGTGTGTGTGTGTGTGTGTGTGTGTGTGTGTGTGTGTGTGTGTGTGTGTGTGTGTGTGTGTGTGTGTGTGTGTGTGTGTCTGTGTGTGCCTGCCTGCCTCAACATTCCTTGGTTTTGAAAATAGTGAACATTTGCGACAAAAAAGTGATGCGCGGAGCCGTTACCTTCGCGCCACCCCCTTGGGGCGGACGCGCGGCGCACATTAACCTTTGTGTGGTAATTGCTTGTTA
Source organism: Eriocheir sinensis (assembly GCF_024679095.1). NCBI lineage: Eukaryota > Metazoa > Arthropoda > Malacostraca > Decapoda > Varunidae > Eriocheir > Eriocheir sinensis. The sequence goes on from NC_066536.1 coordinate 15,586,840, forward strand.
TGAGCCGTGACGATTAAAGTTTCCACAACGAAGTAAGAAATGGAGGACGAGTAAATTATAAAGAAAGTTGGTATTTAATGGAAAAAAGATTATTCACTATTGATAATCTTGTTCCTGATTTTGCCGCTACCAGTACTGCGATTACTGCTGCCTTTACAACTAGTATTACTACTACTACTACTGCTACTACTACTATGACTACTATCAATAATAATAATAATAATAATAATAATAATAATAATAATAATAATAATAATAATAATAATAAAAATAATAATAATAATAATAATAGCAATAAGAATAATATTAATATTTATCATTATTATTTGTATCAGTGGTAGTAGTAGTAGTAGCAGTAGTAGTAGTAGTAGTAGTAGTAGTAGTAGTAGTAGTAGTAGTAGTAGTAGTAGTAGTAGTAGTAGTAGTAGTAGTAGTAGTAGTAGTATAATAGTGATTTAGTATCAGGTAGTATTAGTGATATGGTTGGATGCCACAGATGTAGTAGTAGTAGTAGTAGAAGTAGTGGTGGTAGCAGTAGTAGTAGTAGTAGTAGTAGTAGTAGTAGTGGTAGTAGTAGCAGTAGTGGTAGTAGTAGTAGTAGTACTAGTAGTGATAGCAGTAGCAGCAGCAGCAGTAGGAGAGGGAGCAGGGGTAGCATAGGCGGCAATACGTAGAGCAAACACATGATCGAGTGAGGCAATGGGCAGGTAGTGTACGAGCAGGTGAAGCAAGCCACTCCTCACCGCGGGGACGGGCGAGGCGCGGCGCTGCTCAGGCCCCTCACGGCGGCGAAGGAGAGGGAAGCATCGCACTCCAAGCAAAAAGGCGCCACCCTAAAATTATCATATTCCTCCTGCTGCTCCTCCTCCTTCTGGTCCTCCTTCACCTCCCATTCTTCCTTCGGCTCCCCTCTTGTTCTTGTTCTCGTTTTTGTTCCACTTCTTGCTCCCGTTCCTGCTCTTCTCCTTATCTCTGTTTTCTTTTCTTTCCTGCTTCGTCATCACCTTCTTGGCCCCTTCATCTCCTTTTGGTCTGACTTGTTTACACTTCTTTCCATTTCTTCCTTTTCTTCTTCTTCGATAATTCATTTTCTTTTCTTGTTATTTGCCTTTTCTTATTGATTTGCATCTTTTACACGTCTTTCCAATTCGCCTTTTTCATCTTTTATAATAAATTTTCTATTTCTTCTATCTATTTTGTCATATTTTCATCAATTTTGTCTTATAGGTTATTTGCTTTTTCTTATTGGTTTCACTCCTTTTCACCTCCTTCCATTTCTTTTCCTTCTTGTTTAACTCTTTTTCTTCTTCATATCTTGCTATATTCTTATTGGTCTTGTGTTATTGGTTTTAAGCCCTTTATACTTCATTCCAATGCTACTTTTTTCCTCACTCATTCATTTTCTTTCTCCTCCTTTTCTCTCGCCTCTCCTTCATATCCTTCTCTCTTTTTTCTCCTATCATTCCTTTTCCTTTTCTTCCATTTCTCTCGCCTCTCCTTCATATTCTTCTCACTTTTTTCTCCTATCATTCATTCTTTCTTTTTCTTCCATTTCTCTCCTCTCTCCTTCATACCCTTCTCTCTTTTTTCTCCTATCATTCTTTCTTTTTCTTCCATTTCTCTCCTCTCTCCTTCATATCCTTCTCTCTTTTTTCTCCTATCATTCCTTTTCCTTTTCTTCCACTTCTCTCGCCTCTCCTTCATATCCTCCTCCCTTTTTTCTCCTATCATTCCTTTTCCTTTTCTTCCATTTCTCTCGCCTCTCCTTCATATTCTTCTCACTTTTTTCTCCTATCATTCATTCTTTCTTTTTCTTCCATTTCTCTCGCCTCTCCTTCATATCCTTCTCTCTTTTTTCTCCTATCATTCCTTTTCCTTTTCTTCCATTTCTCTCCTCTCTCCTTCATATCCTTCTCGCTTTTTCTCCTACCATTCATTTTCCATTTCTCTCGCCTCTCCTTCTTATCCTTCTCCCGCCCACCAGCCACACCCACCTTTCTCATTCCTCTCCACTGACATGACCCGACTAATAATCCTCTTAGTATATCTCCCTTCTCCATTTTTTCCCTTCTGCACCTGCACCTCCACCCGCACCTCCTCCTCCTCCTCCTCCTCCTCCTCCTCCTCCCGTGCAAGACAGAGACGTTAGGCAATTACCTGCTCAGGGGATCAGGTCGGCGAAGAGAGGGTGTGGTCGCTCTCAACCGGATTCAGTGGTCCTGTTGAGGTCCTACTTCTGGCCTTCGAGTCCTGTCTGTGACCTCTGACTGACCTCCTCCTCTCCTCCTCCTCCTCCTCCTCCTCCTCCTGCTGCTGCTTCTTACACTCCTCCTCCTCCAGCACTCGACAGTCACCTCATTAGGGTCTCTCCATGGCTCCCTTCTCTCTCTCTCTCTCTCTCTCTCTCTCTCTCTCTCTCTCTCTCTCTCTCTCTCTCTCTCTCTCTCTCTCTCTCTCTCTCTCTCTCTCTCTCTCTCTCTCTCTCTCTCTCTCTCTCTCTCTCTCTCTCGATTTAGATCAGTTGTTTCACCTTTTTTTTCTTCCTTTAATGCTTTCTCTATTTTCTCTCTATTCTTTATCTCCACTTTCGTTTTTTTCCTTTTGTTTCATGTCATTATTTTCTCTTGTTCCGTCTTTACTACCGTGGTTAATGTCGTCGTTCTCCTGTTTTTTTTTCCTTTTTCGATTTAATTAATTTCTGCTTTTTCATCTTCATTTTCCTTCACACTCTCCTTCTTCTGCTACTTCTCTCTATTCCTGCTTCTTTCCCCTTCCCGTCTTTCTCCTCCTCCTTCTCCCCCTCCTGCTAATCGTTCTTCTCATCCACCACCTCCACCTCCTCCTCCTCCTCCTCCATCAACTCCATTATAGATACACAGAAGATGAGCAACACAATTCTGACAGGTGATAATATAACGGTATGATATCTACGCTTCCACCTTACGCTTCCTCCTCCTCCTGCTTGTCCTCCTCCTTAATCCTCATGCTCATCTTTATAGCGCCCTCTGCCGTCTCCTCCTACTCGTCTGCACTCTCCTTCTTGCTCTTCTCGCTTCGCCCTGCTTTTCATGTATTTGCAAGTACCACTCATCTCCTCCTCTTGGTCTGTTTTTTTCGTTTTTAATCTTTTTTTATTTATTTCTCGTTTTCTTCTTCATTTTATATTTTCTCTGTCATTTCTCTTTTTGAAGTTTCTATCCCCCTCTCTTCTTGGTTTGACCTTTTCCTAATTTACTTTTCATCGGTTTTTTATAGTTTCTTGAGTTTCTCTTCTGAATTTTTCCGATTTTTGAAGTTTCCGCTAATCTCCTCTTCTTTTATCTGACCTTTTCTTCAATTTCTTATGTCTTTTTTGTCGTTTTTCCTTCAGTTCCATTTCTTCAATTTTCCTCGTTTTTGTAAGTTTCCTCATTTTCTTAGTCTATCTTTTTTCTTCATTTCCTTATTTGTCTTTTTTTGTTTCTTTTCAGTTTCTCTTCTAAATCTTTCCTCTTTTGCTCTATGTCTTCCTTTCCTTAACTTCTATCTTTCTCCTATGTACGCGTTGCTTCACTAATGTCAACTTTCTTTATCTTCTTACCTATCTTTCTTCTTTTTTTGTTCTCCTCTTCCTCTTCCCCCTCTTCCCAGTCGTCTATTCCCATTTATTTCTCTCCCTGCTGTTCCCCTTTTACGTCCGTCTGTCCTTCACTCGTATCTCTTCTGCTTCTTTTCTTCCTTCTTTTTCTTCATGCTTCTTCTTCTTCTGCAAGGGCTCTCATGTTTCCTTTTCTGTCTTCTCCTTTTGCTGCTCATTTATTTTTCTCCTTCTGTTGTTCATCCTCCTTCTCATGTTTCTTGTATTTAACCTTCCTCTTCTCCTCCTCCTCCTCCTCTTCCTTGTCGTTCTGTTTTTCTCTTTCTTTCTCTGCTACTCGTGTTTCCTTTCTTCCTTCTTTTTCTGCCTTCTACCTTTCCTACGCAGTCTCGTGTTAACTAAAAGATATCGTCTCTTAATACGTGTACTTGTCCTTTTGCTTTTGAATATCTTTTGTTTTAGGTCAATTCTATTTCATCTTTCTATTCTGCTTTTTCGTACTTTCTCCTCCACTGAATTTTCCTCGTCCAATTCTCTCGCCTTTCATTTTCTGCCCTAATCGATGCCCCTGTCTTCCTCAGTTTTCCCTTCTTCTCCTCCGTCTCCTTCTTTACCTCTTCCTTCCTCCTCGCCTATGCCCTCGTCCTCCTCTTCCATATCGTCTTCCTCAGTTATTTTCTTCTCCTACTCCTCATTCTACGCCTCCTTCTGCTCCTCCTTCACCTTCTTCTTCTTTGTTTGTGCCTTCATCGTCGTTGCACCCAGTTGTCTTCCTTAACTTGTCCACCTCCTTCCCCTCCTCCTTCTGCTCCTTCTTCACTCTCCTCTTCGCCTGTTCTTTCATTCTGCTCCTCCATATCGTCGTTGCTCCAAGTCGTCTTCCATATCTTTACCTCCTTCTCCTTATTCTTCTCCTCCTGCTCCTCCTCCTTCACCTTCTTCGCCTGTGCCCTCGTCAGTCGTCGTGAATCACCTTGGACACACTGAGGCCGCCGCTGTCACTCACCCCAGAAACCTGTTCGCTCCCGGACCAGCGCGTAATAAAAATCTCACATTAATTAATCTCGAGTCGTGTCCTGCCCCGCGTCCCTTCCTCTCAGCCTCCCTCCCTTCCCTCATTGCCTTCCTGCCTCTCTCTGTCTCTTGCTCAGCCTCTCCGAGTCTCTCTGAATGTCTGTCTTGTGCTGCTCTCTCCCCCTCCTCTCTTCTCTTTCCCGTCTGTCTGTCTGTCTGACTCTACTAACTATTCTTCATCCCTGTCCCTTCCCTCCTTTCTCACACATCACTCACTGTCCGTCATCCTATCTTTCTAGTTCCATCCTTCTTCTCTCTCTCTCTCTCTCTCTCTCTCTCTCTCTCTCTCTCTCTCTCTCTCTCTCTCTCTCTCTCTCTCTCTCTCTCTCTCTCTCTCTCTCTCTCTCTCTCTCTCTCATCATAAACACACAGGAATTAAATAAAAATGGGGAAAATTTCGTAAAAACGCGGCATCTATTAAGAAGCATTCAGTTATCAGAGGATGCCAACATGCGGTAAGCGCGGCTGGATGAAAAAAAAATTACTAACGGAGCAACAACATTTTGTGATAGGCGATTCACCAGTATTAAGAGTCCACCGCGGGTTAACAGCCAGATCAAGCCTCCTCTCCAAGGGATACCTGTTATAAAAGTGAAAGAAGCACAACTCGCCCGCAACCAGCAAACTTTATCAAGCGCCAGACGACGAGTAAAAACGTCAGTAAGTGCATGAAGCGTGTGAGGGAAATGTTGCCGACAGTTGTATTCGTAACACTGAGGCATTTATCGAACTCATAAGCAACATTATATATATAAACAAAAAGTGGAATCGGTCCTATACCTGACAACGCGAATCCCGCCAGTTTGTGATAGGCACACACTGCGAACATGTCTACTATTTTTATTAATATTCAACCCCGGCTCGGTTGCTCTTCATATCGTACCAACTTTGAGGTAACCAGAGAAGTTTTGAATGTGGTCAGATCGGTACTTCATACATCCTCTTGGAGTGTCGAAGCCGCGATCGACTGAAGGATGACTAACGTCACATTAACTTTGCAGGCAAGCAAATGTACCGGGTGATTACAAGCCCATTCGTCTAACGTCAGTGGTATTTAAGCCACTTGAAAACTTCTGAAACACCGACTAACAGGAGATTCACAAAACTGAGGGAAGAGATTATTCTTCATAAACGACGTTACTAAATAACTGTATATTATGTATCTATTTTCAAATGGGTCTTGGTAAACTTTCACAAAGGAAACCTCTTAACAAAAACCTAACAAACAGGTATCGTGGGTAATGTGCAACATTTAATCTCAAACTGGCTGAGCAGCGGGCGGCAGAGTGGTCATTAGTGACGCTGTTTCAGATTAGATAATTATGTTCTCTCTAAGTCTATTGGAACGTCGCCAACGAGGAAATCTGATCCGGTGACTTAAATTTCTTAATGGCTTGTATATATGAACAGATACAAATTAATTTTAAGACGAGGAAAATAATTGACGCCAAACTAAAGTGCAAACAAATATTTTTTCTAACGTCATCGTACGCGAGTGGAATAAGCTCCCACCCTCAATGGCTTAGGGCAACATGACTGACTAATTTCAAACCAAACTTTAGTGCTACTTCCGTCACCCTAACCTTTGCTGGGCAGGGATGCAGCGGCTGGTGTGGCCATGTGGTAGTCATACTTCTTGGAATGACGGACAAATCACCCATCTCGTCTATGTAACCAATTCTCTCTCTCTCTCTCTCTCTCTCTCTCTCTCTCTCTCTCTCTCTCTCTCTCTCTCTCTCTCTCTCTCTCTCTCTCTCTCTCTCTCTCTCTCTCTCTCTCTCATTATCAGTCTTTTGTTTCTATTGTTTGCCTCACAAACTTTTATGTTCGAATCCGTTACTTGTGTTCTGATCTCTTCTTGTCTCTGTCATCTATATATTTTTTTCCAAGCAACCATTTGTTTGCTTTTATTTTCTCCTTAGTTTTGTTTCTTTTCATATTCTACTGCCATTTCTGTCTCTACTATCTCCTTCCTTTTCTTCAGTGTCTTCCTGAGATAGTTGATCTTCCAATATTGCTTACCACCCTCGTTTACTGTTTCCTTCCTTCCTTTTCCTGCTTCCTCTTATTTCCCCATCCTCTTTCCCGTATTTTATGACTCCTTTTATCTCCTCTTTCCTTGTTCATTCCACTCCAATCTTTTCACAATTCTCCCTCCTCCTTTCTTCCTTTCATGTATCTTTACCTTACATTTCTTTTCGGTTCCTTCCAAATTCATCTTCCCTTCCCTCTTGCCTTTACTTCCCTCCCTTTGTCTTTCCCTCGCCGCGCCCACCCTTCCCTTCATTTCTAGTTCCCTTCACCTCGCTTCTCTCCTGCTTTCCAACTGTCTGGCGGGCTGACGGGAAGGCAGAGCTGCGCATGCATAATAATTACCTCCTCTCTGTGTGTGTGTGTGTGTGTGTGTGTGTGTGTGTGTGTGTTTAGGGCAGTGTGAAAAGGATCTCTTCTCCACTAAAGTCCTTCTAATGTGCCTTGTCATTGCCTGGATGAAAGGACACACACACACACACACACACACACACACACACACACAGACACACACACACACACACACACACATACACACACACACACACACACACACACACACACACACACACACAGGAAACAAGATTTAAATTTACGAACGAAACCTGTCCCATAAACAACACACACACACACACACACACACACAGGTAAGAAAAAAAAACAATTATACACTTTTCTCACACTCCGGGCGGTCACGCCATGACGATCCGAAGTCGACTTACAAGGACGGAGTGAAGAGGAAGAAAAAGAAGAAGAAGAAGAAGAAGAAGAAGAAGAAGAAGAAGATACAGACGAAAAAAGGAAAAAAAGAATGAGATAAAATAGTGAAGTGTTAAAATTAAATAGATGAAAAGGAACGGAAACAACAATTACTTAAAATATCTTAAAAAGCTGACAAAACAACAAAAGAAAATATAAGACAACATAATCACGATACCACAATTTCACTCCAGAGACAGCGATGTTAAAAAAAATATACACAGCGAGATTTAACGTAAGGAAGAAACACGAAACACAAAAAAATAATAGTATGTAAAAGTTGTGGAGGTAATAACGTCGTGATGTCGCCTCTTCCTCGCACCTTTTACCTCTATGTAATTACCTGGAATTAGTGGACGTGTCACACCTCTGTCGCAACGGCCAAGCAGGTGCAAATGACCGCTTTGAAGGGAGGAAAAAGAAAGGGAAACACCAGTGCAGAGAGTCGGGGAATAGAATTAATATGTAGAAAAGAAAGAGATTAATTATGGAAGGAGATCAAAAGAAAAATGAAATAGTTAAGACTTGGGAAATAAATAAACTTAATATGTAGAAGAAGAATGGAAAGTAATTTATAGAGGAAAAAGAAAAGAGAAAAACAGTGGAGAGAGTTGGGGATTGAAATTAATATGTAGAGAAGAAAGTAAGTGGCGGAGAGAAAAGAAAGGAAAAAAAAAACAGTACGGAGAGTTGGGGAATAAAATTAATATATAGAAAAGAAGTAATTTATCAGCGCAGAAAGCGGAAAAAATATAGCGTTTAACAGTTCACTAAGTAAGATTTAGACGGCGGAAAGGTTGCATCTATCTCTTCTTGCTTGGAAAGATGTAAAAAAAGGGGAAATCATGAAACAGGAATGGTAAGTAAGGAAAGAAGCAGGAAAAATGTAGTGTTTAAAAGTTTAATAAGTAAGAAGTAGAGGAATAAAAGGTTGCATTTAGTTCTTCTTGATTGGAAAGATGTAAAAATAAAAAGAGGTAATCATTAAAACAGGTAAGGTAAGTTAGGAAAGAAGCAGGAAAAATGTAGTGTTCAAAAGTTCAATAAGTAAGAAGTAGACGGATGAAAAATTACATTCAGTTCTTCGTAATTCAAAACATGTAAAAAAAAGGGGAAATCATCAAACAGGAAAGTTAAGTAAGGAAAGAAGCAGCAGAAGTGTAGCGTTTAATAATTCGACAAGTAATAAGTACACGAATGAAAGGTTACATTCTGTTCTTCGCAACTGAAAAGATGTAAAGAAAGGGGAAAATCACTGAAATAATAAGGTTTCTAGAAGGAGTGAAAATAAGAGAGAGCGAACGATTGCAGTTGCCTCTCATCGGTAGCAGAAATATCATGAAAAAACTGTGGAAAAAAAGGATTTGGAGGGAAAGAAATAAGTGTGAGGGTGAGGAAGAATGAGGTCAAGAGGGGAATGGAAAAGTATTGAAGGGGGAGGAAGGATGAATGTGAGGTGGTGGTGGTGGTGGCGAGGATGAAGTAACCAAAATGGATGATTATAATGAAAACAACGTTGGCATTGTTTTTTTTATCCTTCTTTTGCAAATTATGGATTAGAAAAGGTAGTGAAAGGTTAATGAGGGAAATGTAGTAGCTTGGTATTTTCGGTGGTGGTGGTGGCGAGGAATAAATAGCAAAAAAGGAGATAACACATGAAAACAGCCTTAGCATTCTGTTTTTTTTTACCTTTCTTTTGCAAATTATGGATTGCAAAAGGTAGTGTAAGGTTAATGAGGGAAATGTAGTAGCTTGGTATTTTCTGTGGTGGTGGTGGCGAGGAATAAATAACAAAAAAGGAGATAATACATGAAAACAGCCTTAGCATTCTGGGTTTTTTTTACCCTTCTTTTGCAAATTATGGATTAGAAAAGGTAGTGAAAGGTTAATGAGGGAAATGTGGAAACTTGGTATTTTCGGTGGTGGTGGTGGTGGTGGTGGCGAGGAATAAGTAACAAAAAAGGAGATAATGCATTAAAACAACGTTGGCATTCTGTTTTTTTTTTATCCTTCTTTTGCAAAATATGGATTGCAAAAGGTAGTGAAAGGTTAATGAGGGAAATGTGCTAGCTTGGTATTTTCGGTGGTGGTGGTGGTGGTGGTGGCGAGGAAGAAGTAACAAAAATGGTGATAATGCATAAAAACAACGTTGGCATTTTTTTTTTTTTATACTCTTCTTTTGCAAAATATGGATTGCAAAAGGTAGTGAAAGGTTAATGAGGGAAATGTGGTAGCCTGCTATTTTTCCTCCTTCACCTTTCTTAACGCTATAAAAAAAAGTTAACAAGAAGCAGAGGTATGTAGACGAATATGGAAAGTGGCTCCATTATTTTCCTGTCTACATAAAAAAAGAAAAATTTTTTTTTTTTTTAGCAAGAAGCGAGATATTTCGCTGCTGATTCCATGTCAGTTACGACTCTAACTGGTGAACGAGAGAAATGAAGCATATCCTTTCTTTTTTACCTTTTTAACTTTCCCTTTTTCGTGTATGCAGCTAAAGATAAAGCAAATAAATAAAAAAAAATACAAGAAGCCCATGAGAAACTACGATGATAATGTGGCAAGTTCTTTTTGAGCTTACTTAATGCGAAAAAAACTTAATTTTGAGAGGGAAGCAAAGAAAAAACTTGTACGCTCTCTCTCTCTCTCTCTCTCTCTCTCTCTCTCTCTTTTTTTTTTTTTTAATCAAGGGTATAGTACGAAGAGGAAGTGGGTTAGTGGTGAGGTACAGATGGGGAAAGGGAAAGACAGTAGGAGTGTACAGTTGTATGGTGTAGGGTCGTTAGTTGTTCTGGTGTAGTTATTGTTTATCGAGCACCTTATTTGTATACTCCCGGCGTGCTGGGGGGGGTGTGTGTTTGGATTGTTTGTGTATAGAGAGCTAAGCTAAGCTATGGCGTCACTTGTGTGAAGTGATGTGTGGGCGGTTGTTCTCGTAGTGACTTCAAGCTGCGCTGAAACCAGGGGTGGACCAAGTTCGTGCTGCCGTCAAGCTCCTTGACGTGGGTGTAGTTCGCGTCGTCTTGCTGGTCTAGTTTCTCCCATATCTTTCCGGCCGCCTCCCGTAGCCTTGTGCTGACTAGTTGTACTCCGAGTCTGCGGTGTTGTGCTGCTGTGTTTTCCGTGTACGGGTATTTCTGTCCGGTGTCAAATCTCAGCGCTTTGTTCTGCAGCCTCTGAAGCTGTAACATCTTGGTGTGGGAAGCCATGTGTGTCGGGGTGGGTGAGTAGTCTAGTATAGGAAGTATATTAGTCTTTACCAGATACAGTTTGAGCCGCTCTGTGAAGTGCCAGAATCTGTTTAGTGATGTGAGGGCTGTTTTAACTTTCATGGTTTTGTCGTTGACATGTTTAACGATCAGGCCGGTGGGTGTCACTGTGTGGCCTAATATCTGGCATTGTTTTTGGTGGGAGATGGTGTTGCCCTGTATTTGTATGTCATTTATTTTTTTCCTGCCGAGTGCGACCACAGCGAACTTGTCTATGTTTGTTTTGATCTTCCATTTTTTTTCAAATGCGTTGAGTCTGTTCGCCTCCCGCACGACCAGGGCGTCATGGTGGTCTAGGGTACCGTTGGAGGTCTCTCTCTCTCTCTCTCTCTCTCTCTCTCTCTCTCTCTCTCTCTCTCTCTCTCTCTCTCTCTCTCTCTCTCTCTCTCTCTCTCTCTCTCTCTCTCTCTCTCTCTCTCTCTCTCTCTCTCTCTCTCTCTCTCTCTCTCTCTCTCTCTCTCTCTCTCTTCTTACCCTTCTTTTGCAAATTATGGATTAGAAAAGGTAGTGTAAGGTTAATGAGGGAAATGTAGTAGCTTGGTATTTTCGGTGGTGGTGGTGGTGGCGAGGAATAAGTAGCAAAAAAGGAGATAATATATGAAAACAGCTTTAGCATTCTGTTTTTTTTTTTACCCTTCTTTTGCAAATTATGGATTCCAAATGTAGTGAATAGTTAATGAGGGAAATGTGGAATCTTGATATTTTCGGTGGTGGTGGTGGTGGTGGCGAGGAAGAAGTAGCAAAAAAGGAGATAACACATGAAAACAGCCTTAGCATTCTGGTTTTTTTTTACCCTTCTTTTGGAAATTATGGATTAGAAAAGGTAGTGAAAGGTTAATGAGAGAAATGTGGTAGCTTGGTATTTTCGGTGGCGAGGAAGAAGTAACAAAAAAGGTGATAATGAATTAAAACAACGTTGGCATTCTTTTTTTTTTTTTTTTTTTACTCTTCTTTTGCAAAATATGGATTGCAAAAGGTAGTGAAAGGTTAATGAGGGAAATGTGGTAGCCTGCTATTTTTCCTCCTTCACCTTTCTTAACGCTATAAAAAAAAGTTAACAAGAAGCAGAGGTATGTAGACGAATATGGAAAGTGGCTCCATTATTTTCCTGTCTACATAAAAAAAGAAAAAAATTTTTTTTTTAGCAAGAAGAGAGATATTTCGCTGCTGATTCCATGTCAGTTACGACTCTAACTGGTGAACGAGAGAAATGAAGCATATCCTTTCTTTTTTACCTTTTTAACTTTCCCTTTTTCGTGTATGCAGCTAAAGATAAAGCAAATAAATAAAAAAAACACAAGAAGCCCATGAGAAACTACGATGATAATGTGGCAAGTTCTTTTTGAGCTTACTTAATGCGAAAAAAACTTAATTTTAAAAGGGAAGCGAAGAAAAAACTTGTACGCTCTCTCTCTCTCTCTCTCTCTCTCTCTCTCTCTCTCTCTCTCTCTCTCTCTCTCTCTCTCTCTCTCTCTCTCTCTCTCTCTCTCTCTCTCTCTCTCTCTCTCTTTTTTTTTAATCAAGGGTATAGTACGAAGAGGAAGTGGGTTAGTGGTGAGGTACAGGTGGGGAATAGGAAAGACAGTAGGAGTATACAGTTGTATGGTGTAGGTTCGTTAGTTGTTCTGGTGTAGTTATTGTTTATCGGGCACTTTATTTGTATACTCCCGGCGTGCTGGGGGGGGGGGGGGGGTTGGATTGTTTGTGTATAGAGAGCTAAGCTAAGCTATGGCGTCACTTGTGTGAAGTGATGTGTGGGCGGTTGTTCTCGTAGTGACTTCAAGCTGCGCTGAAACCAGGGGTGGACCAAGTTCGTGCTGCCGTCAAGCTCCTTGACGTGGGTGCAGTTCACGTCGTCTTGCTGGTTTAGTTTCTCCCATATCTTTCCGGCCGCCTCCCGTAGCCTTGTGCTGACTAGTTGTACTCCGAGTCTGCGGTGTTGTGCTGCTGTGTTTTCCGTGTACGGGTATTTCTGTCCGGTGTCAAATCTCAGCGCTTTGTTCTGCAGCCTCTGAAGCTGTAACATCTTGGTGTGGGAAGCCATGTGTGTCGGGGTGGGTGAGTAGTCTAGTATAGGAAGTATCTTAGTCTTTACCAGATACAGTTTGAGCCGCTCTTTGAAGTGCCAGAATCTGTTTAGTGATGTGAGGGCTGTTTTAATTTTCATGGTTTTGTCGTTGACATGTTTAACGATCAGGCCGGTGGATGTCACTGTGTGGCCTAATATCTGGCATTGTTTTTGGTGGGAGATGGTGTTGCCCTGTATTTGTATGTCATTTAATTTTTTCCTGCCGAGTGCGACCACAGCGAACTTCGTCAGCGCCCTGCCCTCACTGCGAGAGGTCAAACCGCACGCGCTCCCACTTCCGTGACCTCTCTCGCTTGCGATTCCACCCTCGTGTGCTGTACTGCACTGTACTGTAGATCTTGCTGTGCTGTGTGCCGTGTGCTATTTCGCGTCGTGCTGCGTACTGCTTATTGTCAACCGATTTAGCTGCCTGCAGAGGTGTGCTGTTTGCTGTGCGACCACGTGCTTCGCTGGACAGGATTAAGTGTTGCCCTTATTTTTACTACCTCTCTCTGCCTGTATCTACCCTCTCGCCGTAGCGCCCTGTAAAACATATATACACATATACACAAAACACAGTGTTACACTCTTTCCGCCACATTCTTTATATATTTCCAGATTCCACTCCTACGCCACTCCCTACGCAGGTGTGCAGAGTTACCTGACCTGACTTGACCAGAGTATTCCCCAGAGACACACTAATCCTCTTAATTTTTCCTCACCTGCGTCTCTCTCCCTCTCGTCCCTCGCGTTTCGCTCCTCCTCTTCTCTCGCCTCCCCTCTCCATTGCCCCCCCCCCCCTCTCTCTCTCTCTCATAACTACCCTCCACTTGCCCCTCTCTGTCTCTCCTTCCTCACTCCCTATCTCGTTCCCACCCTCTCTCTCTCCCTCCCTTTCCTTCGCCCTCTTCCTCCCCTCCATCCCTCCATCTCCCTCTCTCTCTCTCTCTCTCTCTCTCTCTCTCTCTCTCTCTCTCTCTCTCTCTCTCTCTCTCTCTCTCTCTCTCTCTCTCTCTCTCTCTCTCTCTCTCTCTCTCTCTCTCTCACACTTATTCTCGCTTATTCACGCGCGCGTCCCTCTGCCCTACGAAAAAGAAAAAGCAAAGCAAATATATAGATAAACACTACTCACTTGCTCTCTCCTCCTTACCAAGATGGCGCTAAAGAAATGTTTGACTTGCACAGGAAACTTCTCTGGTCATTTCTTCTCAGGACGATCGACCGTCTGCAAGATATGCCTGTTGACACAGCAGATGGAAACGAGACTCCTTCAACAGGACGAAAGGCTGACGGCTGGCGAGAAGAAGATCACCGAACTAACAAGTAATGTTGATACCTTGCAGGAGTTTATCCACGCCAACATCGTCGCCCCTGCTGCAAGTGACGCCTCATCACCCTCCTCACCTGCACTCGATGCCCAGCCACCTTCCGAAGAAGGCACGTCACAGGGGACCGGTAGAGCTGACGCTGAATGCTTCACCCCCGTGAGAGGAGGAGCCAGACCCGCCCCTAGAGCCATTTATCCTACTCATTGCTACAACAGATTTGCCATACTGGAGGAGGAGGACGAGGAACAGAGCACCTTCTTGGTCGGTGACTCTATGATTCGCCATCAGGTGGTTGAATTCTGTGGCAGAGTCCCCCGTCGTAGGCGTAACTACTGTTATCCTGGAGCTGGTGTTGACGACATTACAGCTGCACTGGACGAGGTCTCCGCTGTGGCCTCTAATGACTCACTCTTTGTTCTCCACACAGGTACAAACGACGTCACCACGACCCGGTCTGAGGAACTGCTGGACAAGTACCGTAGGCTCATCCAGCAGTATAAGTCTAAATCCCCTAATATTTTTATTTCAGGAATTCTACCACGGACATGGGATGAGGGCGACTTCTACAGTAAGGCCTTCAGCCTAAACAACCGCCTACAGACTCTCTGCGGAGAGCTTGACGTCAAGTTCTTTAACGCCTGGAACCATTTCTACGGCCAGAGTAAACTTTTCCAAAGGGACGGCATACACCTATCCCCCATCGGGGCAGCCAGATTCGGAAGGCTCCTCAACAACGCCGTACGTAACGCCCGAACAACAAAAAACGACTCTCAGCCACGTCCTTCCATCCCGCCCGTGTAAATAGACACCATACACCGCAACAGACTCGTAACATTGAGCCCTCCAGTACCACCACCTCTATTACCAAGCTTCAAGATAACCTAAGAGTCCTTAGTTTCAATGCGCGTAGCCTAAGAAACAAATTTGATGAACTGCGATGTCTTGCTCTGACAAAAAACTTTGACGTAATTGCTATAACCGAAACATTTATCGACACCACTAATATTGATTTAAGTTCCGAATACAGCATAGATGGCTACAGATTCTTCAACAATGATCGTGTAAACCGTAGAGGGGGTGGTGTCGCCCTTTTTGTCAAAAGCTACTTGCAACCCACTGACAAAACACCAAGAAACAGTAACGTTGAACATTTGTGCGTGCGAGTAAACATTGCAAAATTCAATTTAAATATATTTGTCACTTACAGGCCTCCGGGGCAATCACTCGATGCCGATCTTGAAATGTACAGCGTCTTAAGGCAGTCACTTAATAACACGACTCACTGATACAAGGAGACTTTAACCTCCCCCATATCGACTGGGCGACACTGTCGGGTACAGAAGGTGAGTCCCATAGAATGATCGAGTTTCTAGAGGAAAATTATCTAAGCCAAATGGTTTCTGAACCAACTCGACAAAATAACATACTTGACCTTGTTATAGCGACCCAAGATAACCTAGTCAGTAATGTCACGGTAGGAGAACACCTCGGTTCCTGCGATCATAAACTAGTGCGCGTTGACATTAGAGGTCAAACATCGGTGGCTGAAAATAAAGTAAAGGTGCCCAATTTCAAAAGAGCCAGCTTCGTAGAAATCCGACGAAAACTAATAGATATGCAACTATCAGATGACGGCAATGTAGAGGACGCCTGGCTAAACTTTAAAAATCACTTACTCACTCAGCAGGACACATTTGTCCCCTTGTGCTAGAAGCGAATTAACACTAATAAAAGTCCACCTTGGTTTAATAGCGAAATTAAACACTCAGTCAAGGAGAGAAAATTGTCTTACAGGTTAAAGAAAGAGCAAAGCACGCCCGAAAACATTAGACTTTACAATGATGCCAGGCGACGAGTAAACAGATTAGTGCGTCAGGCAAAGCGTAGATATGAAGAAAATATTGCAGCCAACTGTAAAAATAATCCGAAATCCTTCTTCAGTTTCATAAACAACAGAAAGGCGATCAGGAGTGGAATTGGACCTTTAACAAACAGCGACGGTGCACTAGTGACTGACAGCCAACACGTTGCAAACCTATTAAATAATTACTTTTCCTCGGTGTTTAATAATAACAGGCCTCCCACCACCACCACCAATACCAGTACTAATGTAAATCCCGAGCATGCATTGTCTAACTTTGAAATAAAACCCGATGAAGTCCTTAAAGCCCTCAAATCACTTAAAACAAATAAAAGTCCTGGACCTGATAAAGTATATCCAACTCTGCTGAAAGAAACAAAGAGCGAAATACTCTCCTCCCTCACAACCGTATTCAATATGTCCTTGCGACAAGGCATCGTCCCTTCAGATTGGAAAAAGGCTAACGTGACACCGATTTTTAAGAAAGGAGACAAAAAAGTACCAGGTAATTACAGGCCCATTAGTCTAACTTCGATTGTAGGTAAGCTACTTGAGGGCATAATTAGAGACAAAATTGTGAGTTACCTTGAAAGCCACTCATTAATTGGGGACTCACAACATGGCTTCCGAAACAAAAGATCCTGCCTATCAAATCTATTAACCTTTTATAACGACCTCTTCACTGTTTATGACGTAACCAAATCACTGGACGTAGTCTATCTTGATTTCCAGAAAGCGTTTGATAAAGTCCCGCATCATAAATTACTTTACAAATTAAAGCAAATAAGTATTGACGGTCAAGTAAACCAATGGATCGCGAGTTGGTTGAGCAACAGACAACAAAGAGTAGTGATTGACGGATTTAACTCAGAGTGGGCGCCGGTCACTAGTGGCGTCCCTCAGGGCTCGGTTCTTGGCCCAGTGCTCTTCATTATTTACATCAACGACGTGGATGTTGGACTCAATAACCGCATTAGTAAATTTGCAGACGACACAAAGATTGGTAACTCGATTCTCACTGACGAAGACAGGCAAAGCCTCCAAGAGGATTTGCACAAAATTTCAGCTTGGTCGGATAGATGGGAGATGCCCTTTAACGTAGACAAGTGCCAGGTCCTTCAAGTTGGAACGAGGAATAAGAAGTTCGATTACGAAATGCGCGGCGTTAAACTCAAAAGCGTTCAATGCGTCAAGGACTTGGGGGTCAAAATCGCGTCAAACCTCAAATTCTCACAGCAATGCATCGATGCAGCAAATAAAGCGAACAGAATGTTGGGCTTCATTAAAAGAAACTTTTTATTTAAGAATAAAGATGTAATACTCCCGCTCTACAACAGTTTAGTCAGACCCCACTTGGAATATGCGGTACAGTTTTGGTCTCCCCACCATGCAAAGGATATTGCTAAATTAGAAGGTGTTCAGCGTCGGGCAACGAAAATTATCCCTTCCTTGCGCAACAAATCCTACGAAGAAAGGCTTTCTACCCTTAACATGTTCTCTCTTGAGAAACGTCGCCTCCGAGGAAAACTGATCGAATGTTTTAAAATACTTAATGGTTTCACGAATGTAGACAGATCAACATTGTTTATGCTCGATGACACTTTGCGCATGAGGAATAATGGCGTAAAACTCAGATGTAGACAAGTAAATTCAGACTGCACCAAATTTTTCTTCACCAACGTTGTAGTGCGAGAATGGAATAAGCTTCTACCATCAGTGGTCCAGTGTTACACGATTGACTCCTTCAAAAATAAGCTCGACCGTCACTTCCTTCAACTTAATATCAACTAGAGTAGAAATGCAACGTTTAGGAGTCTTCTGATTAATGTAAAATCACATAGGTTTAAGGACAGACCACCAAGTCTGGACCATGGGGTCTGTGTGGTCTGATTATCTATGTAAATATATCTATGTAAATCTATGTTTTTTTTTATCTTCCATTTTTTTTCAAATGTGTTGAGTCTGTTCGCCTCCCGCACGACCAGGGCGTCATGGTGGTCTAGGCCCTAGACCACCATGACGCCCTGGTCATCAGTATCTCACAATTAACACAACAATACCACCACTACTAAGCATTCCCCATAACAGTGAAGATTCAGGTTTGCTTTCCACTCACCTGTCACGCCAAGAAGTGTGTAGATATGCAGGAATTATTGATAAAACACAGACACACACAGACATTAACACATCGCCGCGTCGCCCAGCTGAGTGTTGTTGACAGTGTGGCGGCGCAGCGCATCATATCACGTCTTCAAACTGCGCTGCGCATTATTATAATATCTATATTTCTAAGCTTTCATTAAGCTTTCATTGACAATAAGTAAGTAAATAAATCAATAAAATAAACAAATAACTGAAATGATATCTAAGTCACGTAACTGAGAAGACAAGGAAGGTTCTAAGCCTGAAATTTAAACATTCAGTTTATTATTTGTTTGAAATTTATGAGCAGAATTATTTTGACAGCCTTAAAACAAAAGTCGACCACAATACTATTTTTTTTTTTTTTAACATCATCTCGCGACCCCGAGAATCCCCCGCCCCGACCCCGAGAACCACTCGCGTGCCTGGGATTGAGAAGGGTCTCTCTCTCTCTCTCTCTCTCTCTCTCTCTCTCTCTCTCTCTCTCTCTCTCTCTCTCTCTCTCTCTCTCTCTCTCTCTCTCTCTCTCTCTCTCTCTCTCTCTCTCTCTCTCTCTCTCTCTCTCTCTCTCTTCTTACCCTTCTTTTGCAAATTATGGATTAGAAAAGGTAGTGAAAGGTTAATGAGGGAAATGTAGTAGCTTGGTATTTTCGGTGGTGGTGGTGGTGGTGGCGAGGAAGAAGTAACAAAAAAGGTGATAATGCATTAAAACAACGTTGGCATTGTTTTTTTTTTGTTCTTGTTGTTTTTTACTCTTCTTTTGCAAAATATGGATTGCAAAAGGTAGTGAAAGGTTAATGAGGGAAATGTGGTAGCCTGCTATTTTTTCTCCTTCACCTTTCTTAACGCTATAAAAAAAAGTTAACAAGAAGCAGAGGTATGTAGACGAATACGGAAAGTGGCTCCATTATTTTCCTGTCAACATACAAAAAAAAACAACAACAACAACAAAAAAAACGAATAATATGAGTTTTTTTTATAGCAAGAAGCGAGATATTTCGCCGCTGATTCCATGTCAGTTACGACTCTAATTGGTGAACGAGAGAAATGAAGCATATCCTTTCTTTTTTACCTTTTTAACTTTCCCTTTTTCGTGTACGCAGCTAAAGAAAAAGCAAATAAATAAAAAAATACAAGAAGAAGCCCATGAGAAACTACGATGCTAATGTGGCAAGTTCTTTTTGAGCTTACTTAATGCGAAGAAAACTTAATTTTAAAAGGGAAGCGAAGAAAAAACTTGTACGTTCTCTCTCTAATTACCAAAAGGAGGTCACGACAATGACACACACACAAAAAAAAAATATAATGTACTTTTTCTTCCCTTATTCAACCGTAATGCAAAGAAAAAGAAAAAAAAAATCACTCACTAAAGAGACAAAAGAAGAAAAATGAGCACTTCCTCGCCTTTGTGTCCTCGATGATCAGGTCAAACTTTCCCTCACCAACAACAAGAACAGCAAAAACAGCAACAGGACTGACCGTGATGGACGACGCGAGTGTCTACCTGAGTCACTTTCACATACCTGGCGTCCGGGGGTGTTTGTCACGGGGCTGCACACCTGAAACCGATACCGGGGCCGTCAGACAGGTCAAGTAGCCAATATTAATGCGGGTGGAAGGGACGATTAATGGCCTGACTGCCTCGCTTACCTCCTGATTGACGGATGCGTTTACACACTGATTGCAGGAACGCTAAACACACAGAGCTATATAT
>NC_066536.1:15611662-15636662 GCF_024679095.1 Eriocheir sinensis
CACCGACACCCAGCCAGCGCCCCCGTCAGGAGATTAACTAGCGGTAGACTCTCGTTAACCGCCGAGACATTAATACTGGGCTCGTTATGTCGTAATTAACGTGGCACTCTTGGGGGCGGACGGGCCGGGGAGGGCTACTTAATATCTCATTACGCCGCCGCGATATCGCTCCATCTTACGATTTCTCTTCGCCGCTGAAGGACGTATACGCCTACCCTGTGTGTGTGTTTGTTCACGAGTACAGCTCCTCCTCCTCCTCCTCCTCCTCCTCCTCGTCCTCCTCTTCCTCCTCCTCAGACTCTTTTCTTCATACGGGTTAATAATTTCTTCCTTCCCTTCCCCTCTCCTTACTTTTTTCTACATTTATATCTCTATTCTTCTCTTTTTTTTCAATTTCCTCGAGTTTATTCCTTTCTTTTTCCTAATTTCTTTTACTCTCTTGTCTTATATTCTTCTTTTCCTTCTCCTCCTCCTCCTCCTCCTCCTCCTCCAGAACATTTATCCATCCTCGGCTTGCTTCTGTTTGGGTCTCGCGGCGCACAAGTGTTGGCTCAGCGCCGCTCATTTTTCCGCGAGTTTGAGGAGAGTACTGACGGCTCTCACGTGGCTCCTGGTGGTGGTGGTGAGGGTGGTGGTGAAGAGGTGGAAAAGAAGAAGGAGACAAGAAAACTACCAACCTTTAAAATGTAAGAAATAAACTGAGACATTCTGAAATAAGAATGATAAGTGAGAAAAGTAATTACGACAGAAACTAAAACGAGTAAGAGAGAATGAGGAAAGTCTAGCAGGTTTAAAGAAAGTGAAAAATTGAGGAGAGAAGTGGAGAGAAAAGGAGAGACAAGCAGAGAGGAGGTGAAGCAAGGTGAGGAGATGAGAGAAAAAGAGTGGGGAGAAGAGGTAAAGAGGAGAGGAGAGGAGAGGAGAGATGAGAGAAGACGAGAGGAGAGGGGAGAGAAGAATAGAGGAAAGGAGAGAAAAGCAAGACGAAGGTTAGGAGAGGAGAGGAAAGAAGGGAAGAGAAGAAAAGAGAAGAAAGTAGAAGATGAGGGAATTAAAAAAGCAAGAAGTAAGGTTAGAAAAAGATTGAAAAAAAGTAAGGCGAGAAGAGGAGAAAGGAGAGATACTGTGGGAGTGATTAATGACATAACCAGGTGAGGCTCGCGTGTTACCTGCGCGTGATAACTGTACACAGGCGCAGAGGAGGACGGCCGCCACACCCATTACAGCGTAGATAAAAACGTCATATCTCACACGAGCCGCGTAAATCATCGGCTCAGATAACACAACTCGACTAATCGCAGACTCCTTACGTTCCCTATTTCCTGCTCCACCCCTTCGTTTCGCTTTTCTTGTCTGCCTTTCTCTTCTTACCTTCCTCCCTTACTTAACCTTGTCTTCCTGCTTCTGTTTACCTTTCTCTTCCGTTTCTCCGTCAGTTCACCTTTCCCAGTTTATCTCTCTCCTCCTCCGAGCCTTCCATCAGCTCTCTCTCTCCCCTTCCTTGATCTTTCCCAGCTTCCTTTTCTCACTCCTCTGCATCTTCTCTCTCCCTTTCTTCCTCACTTCACCTTTCCCAACTTCTCTCCTTTCCTCCAACTCTCCAAGCCTCCCATCAGCTCTCCCCCTTACCTTCATCTCTCTCAGCTTCCCTCCCTTCATATCTCCCAGCATCCATTTCACCTTTCCCAGCCTCCCTCCCTCCTATCTACCTTCTCTCCCTCCTCCCTCCCTCCCTCCCCGTAGATGGTGGTAATATGAGCGGTCTTTAAAACCCTTTAGTACCTGTGTAATTAGTGGGTGGTTACCTGGGCGATGCTCACCTTTGTGCACCTGGGTTGGGGGTCCTCTGAAGACTGATAGTGGCTTAGTTTGTATGGAGGGAGGAATAAAGAAAGGGGAGAAGGGTCAGTGGGAGAGGGAAGTCTGTATGGAGGGAGGGAGAGGAGAGAGGGAGGGAGGATGGAGAGGTAGGTAGGTATGGAGAGGTAAGGAGGGAGATGGAAGGAGGGAGAGGAGAGAGGGAGGGAAGAAGGAAGGAGACGTAGGTAGGTATGGAGAGGAAAGGGGAAGGATGGAAGGAAGGGAGGATGGAGGATAGGATAAATAGGTATGGAGAGAAAGATAGGAGAGGGATGGAGGGAGGATGGAGGGGCAGGCAGATATGGAAGGGAGAGAGGAAGGAGGAGGAGGTATGTATGGGGAAAAGGAAAGGAGGGTGATGGAGGGAGGATGGAGGGGCAGGTATGTATGGAGGGAAGGAGAGGAGAGAGGGAGGGAGGATGGAGGGGTAGGTATATATGGAAGCAAGGAGAGGAGACAGGGAGGGAGGGAGAATGGACGGGGTAGGTAGAAGGTAGGTAGTAGGTAGGTAGAGTCCGTGTATTAATCTTCCAGGGCGTGGCCAGGTAGCTTTTCACCTCACCTGGAGCTTAATTAGGCAACCCATAGTGAGGTAAAATGGAAAATTAGGGAGCCATCTATCTCATCTCGAGGGATTTGCATAATAGCTCTCTCCTCTGTCTCTCTCGGTATCTCTTAATTAACCAGCTTCTTGACTTTCACTTTCCTTTACCTGTATCAATCTACCTGTGTCTCATTACGTATACAAGCTAAGTAGTTTTATGTCCTTGTTTATCTTTTTTACCTTGGGATAGTTGATAGGGAGGGAAACACGGTACTGAGGGTGTTTGGTTCGAGTGCTTTGTGACGAAGGCCGGAACAGATTGTGATATACGAGTTACGACACTTAGCTTTGACAAGTTTCCATCGATTCTAACGGATATGTCGACTGATTATAGATGGAATGCGCTTAGAGTCCAGGGAAGGGTTGATTGAAATAAAAGAAAATAGAAAAAAATAATAAAAAGAGATATAGGAAGACTGGAAACAAAAAAACATATATAACTAGAAAGAGATCGAAATAGTGATGTCTATGAATGGGATGAAAAAAAGAAATGACGAAAGGAGACAAAAGGCAAGGAAGAAACAGAACTCGAAAGATAGATGGAGATGTTGATAGAATATGGATGGATGGAATAACGATAGATAGAGTAAGGAGAAACCAAAAAAAAAAAAAAGGAGACGGGAAGAGCACGGAAAGTAGATGAAGGAGAGTTTGCAAGGAGAGGAAAGTTGTAAGTGGAGAAAGATGACTAGGGAAAAAGTCTGAAGGGAATAACTGAAGAAGGAGAAAGACAGAGAAAGAAGGTGAAGCAGGTGAAGATATAAAAAAAAAGGAAAGTTTGCAAAGAGAGAAAAGTCGCAACAGAAGAATAGTGACCTCGGAGAAAAAAAAGAAAACAGGCTGAAAGGAATGGCGGAGAATGGAGACGGGGAACAAAGATAGAGCGAAACAGTAGAAGAAGAAAAAGAAGGAAAGTTTGCAAGAGGAGGAAAATGGTAACTGGGGGAACAAAGATAGACCGAAACAGTAGAAGAGGAAAAGGAAGGAAAGTCTGCAAGAGGAGGAAAATGGTAACTGGGGGAACAAAGATAGAACGAAACAGTAGAAGAGGAAAAAGAAGGAGAGTTTGCAAGAGGAGGAGAATGGTAACAGGTGGAACAAAAAGAGGCTATCCATTGCCATCCTTCGTAAGGCGGCTGATTCTTATGTGGCCCCAAAATGACAGACGGAGCGACCTTTTGAAAACCCGAGTGAAAGTTTTGAATGCAGTTTAATAAGCAAGACCGAAGAGAGGCAACGACGGCGAAAAAGAATAACTCAGCCCTCAACAAAACAGACAAGACCAAGGCCCAGACTGACAAAAAAAAAAAAAGGCAAAAAGAAAGAGAGCTGACGAGACACAAATCCAACACAGAAACCAACATGAGGAGCCAAAAAAAAAAAAAAAAAAGAAAACGGGGAGTTGAATAGCAGACAAGAGGGATGAGAGAAAGAAAGAGAAAATATAAAAAGAGAAGCACTTTATAAGGACTTTCAAAACCCCTCACCAGATATTGTGTGTAAACCTTCAATGTGTCTGCAGTCCCTTCATAATCTTCCCTCCTTAACCCCCTCCATCACCCCTCCAGTACCTCCAGGCCCTTTCATCTACCGTAACACCCCTATGCTCCCTCTCCTTTTACCCATCTACTAACCTCCCATAACTCCACCCCTTCATCTTCCGTAACACCCCTATGCCCCCTTTCTTTTCACCCATCTACTAACCTCCACAACTCCTTCACTCCTTCATCTTCCGTAACACCCCTATGCCCCCTTTCTTTTCACCCATCTACTAACCTCCCCATAACTCCTTCACCCTTTCATCTTCCGTAACACCCCTATGCCCCCTTTCTTTTCACCCATCTACTAACCTCCACAGCTCCTTCACTCCTTCATTTTCCGTAACACCCCTATGCTCCTCTTCTTTAACCTCCCCATACCTCTCTTACCCTCTTCATCCCTCCCCTCATTCCCCACCCCACCCCCACTACTCTCAGGCCTCCATAAACCCATCCCATAACTCCTTCACTCCTGCATCTACTGTTAAGTCTCCCATGCTCCCCCTCCCTTCAGCCCATCTTCTAACCTCCCCGTACATCCTTTATCAACTTCATCCCTCTCCATACCTGATCCATTAATCACTCCACCCCTTCACATGCAGCTCCACATTCCACACACTTCCTCCCTTATCTTCTCCACTTCTCCACCAAAACTACTAACCACACTAACCACAACACCCTCCACATCCTACCACCAACACATTTACTTCTCTACCTCCTCTTCCTCCACCCTACAATACTATTAGCTTAACCCCTCGACCTACCCCAATGCCCTCCTACTTTTCCTCTGCTACAAAAAACTCGCTTAAGTCTGTGTTCCCCCCTTTACCCTATTTCTTTTACCTCTCCGCCCCCCTCCAAGGCCTCTACAGCCCCCACCACTCGCGTCCCCCATCGCCCCCGCCCCCTGGTATGATGCGGAGGTGACAGCGAGCGATCAAAGGCCCCAGAGACACCGGATCGAGGTCCCGGAATGCGGACCTTCTACGGTGAAAGATTTTGTTGGTCATCACTGCATAATCGAGAGAGAAAGAGAGAGAGAGAAGGGGGGGAGGAGAGAGAGAGAGAGAGAGAGAGAGAGAGAGAGAGAGAGAGAGAGAGAGAGAGAGAGAGAGAGAGAGAGAGAGAGAGAGAGAGAGAGAGAGAGAGAGAGAGAGAGAGAGAGAGAGAGAGAGAGAGAGAGAGAGAGAGAGAGAGAGAGAGAGAGAGAGAACTGATAAGATGATACGGTCAGAGAAAGGTAGAGAAAAAAGGAAAGAAGGGAGAAAAATGGAGAGAAGGGAAGAGAGAGGGAGTGAAAAAAAAGGAGAGAAAGAGGATGGAAGGTGGACAGGATAGAAATTGATAGCATGCCCCCTATTCTCCCTCTTCGTTCACTCTGTTTAACTTTCTCTCCCTTACTCATTCTATCCTAGCCTTTCACTCCTTTCTTCCTTCTATTCTCTTAACTTTGCATTTGCTGTATTCCTCAAATCCTCTTTTCTCTCATATCTTCCTCCGTTAAACATTGCTACGGTCTAAGCCTTCATCAATATACCTCTTCTCTCAGTTACAAACGTTCTAGGCTCTAATTCAACCTCATTCAACCTGTCCATAATTTTACGGTATTCTGTTGCTTATTCTCTCCCTTCGACTCTCAGTCAATTCTTCCTCTCAATTCTTCCTGCCTTACATCACCTTCGTTTATAGTTCAAATTCACTTACTCCTTCCATCTACATCTATTCATCTTATACATTTAAAAACTATAATTTCACCTCTCCTTCATATCTATACCTACATAATTGAATCTTTTACTCCTTCACTCTCTCCCTCCCTCCACTATAAACTCCTACACTAGTAACTACCACTCCTTCCCTCGCTTCCCCAGTACTCCTTCTCCCCCTCCACCATCATCACTACCACCACCACCTCCACCTCTTTCTCATAACCTAGGCATCCAACACCTTGCGGGCATCACCATCTACGCACCACCTGTGTCTGCTCCGGTAAACTCGCCAGGTGCAGCGGAGGTATGTCTAAAAACGAAGAACGGATCGATGAGCAACACAAACAAAAAAACGTTGTATATCACGCCAAACCGGCTCGTCCGACGCTCAGAATTCACTCCGGGGATAAGTGTAGCTCTGTCTTAGGCACAGTTATTGAATAGGAGTCGGCGCGGGTTAATGGCACGCGGTAATAGGCGATAAAGTGCGGTTATGAAGCCTCGGAAAACAGTGATCGGATGTAGATGTGTTGGGCGATGCTTTTTTGTTTTATATATATATTTTTGGTCTCGGTGGTTTTATATGCAAATGAAGGAAGTTGAGGAGGCGCATCTGCTGAACAAATGAAGCACGAGAAAGCACTTTAGAGGATCAAATAAAGGTCGAGGAAGCACTTTATAGAGAATCAAATGAAGATCGAGGAAGTACTTTATAGAGAATCAAATGAAGATGAAGGAAACACTTTATAGAGAATCAAATGAAGGTCGAGGAAGCACTTTATAGAGAATCAAATGAAGGTCGAGGAAGCACTTTAGAGGATCAAATGAAGGTCAAGGCAGCACTTTAGAGCATCAAATAAAGGTCCAGGAGGCATTTCAGGTTATCAAATAGAGGTCAAGGAAGCACTTCAGGTGGTCAAATGGAGATCGAAGAAGCACTTGGTTATGAAATGAAGCTCCAGGAGGTACTTCAGGTGATTAAGTTAAGTCAGTCGAGGAAGAACTTCACTTAATCAAATAAGCTTCCCATTAGGAGTGAAGCCGGACGTTAAATTACTCCAGGCAGGACGGGACGGGACAACATATAGAACACGAAAAAAAGAAAAAAAAGAAAAGGGAACATTAATAGACGAAAAAAATTAAAAAAAGCCTCCTCCTTCCTTTTCTTTATTTTATTATTTCCACTTGCGTCTCAATATAACAGCTGCTCGCTTACACATTTTAATAACGAGAGGACGAGATACAAAAAAAAAAAGAGAGATTACAGCGAAAGAACCAAAAAAAATGACGAAACGAGAAAAAGCAAAATCACAAAACTGGACCTTGAAAATTATCACCACGCATGAATAATCTTTGGATCCGCGCGTCATGGCTCCGAGCTCAGGCAAATGCACGGCTTCATAGATGGAATATATTCGTTCTTTTTTCCCTTCCCCGCCTGTCTCGTCGACGTGCTGAGGAATGCGCGGCTAATACAGGTGGGGAGACAGGTGATACAGGTGCTCCCCTTAACCCCAGGCCGCCGCACGGATGAGGAGGGAAGAAAAAAAAAAGAAAAATTGGACAAATGATGAGATTACGATAGCTTGAAGTGGGTTAGAGAGAGAGAGAGAGAGAGAGAGAGAGAGAGAGAGAGAGAGAGAGAGAGAGAGAGAGAGAGAGAGAGAGAGAGAGAGAGAGAGAGAGAGAGAGAGAGAGAGAGAGAGAGAGAGAGAGAGAGAGAGAGAGAGAGAGAGAGAGAGAGAGAGAGAGAGAGAGAGAGAGAGAGAGTATAAAAAAAACATAAGAGGATTAAAGTTTGCTTGCACTCTTACCAACATATACACGCACAAACGTGGCAAAGCGCGTACGAGAAGTAGTGAACCATTATTTATATTTATTTGTTTATTTTACTTTATTTTATTTATTTATTTTTATTATTTATTCATTTACTTATATTGGTGTGTGTGCTTGTACAAGCCTCACAACACAAAAATTCTCATCCTTCAAAACCAGAATGCCTCAGGAACAACAACAAAAAAAACATTGCTACTAAATAGCCTCAAGGTGAAGCAAAACATCTGCAGCAATCCTGACGGGCACCTGAGGACACCTGGGAAGCACCTGGCCTGTATGAGTACCCTGGAGGCCAGCATAACCAAAGGCCGTAAAGAAAGTATTGATTCCTTGCTTCTTTCTCTCCTTTTTTTCCCTATTACATTCATCTTTTTCTTTTCCACTTTAGCCACCAGCATGCGAAGGAAGCGACGCATGAAGGAAAGGAAAATAAAATAGTTGGAATGAAAAGAACAACGGGAGAACTTACTTATGATGACGTTGGAAGGTGGTGGAAGGGTACCAGGAAGAACTAATAACATAGAACAGCTGAAAAAAGGTAGGAGACAACTGAAGTGGTATTAAAAGATGATGGTAGAGGTAGAAGTGGTGGTGGTGGTAGTGGTGAGGGAGGGAGTGGTGATAGTAGAGATTGTTGTTGTTGTGGTGGTGGTGGTGGTGGGGGAGGGAGTGGTGGTAGTAGAGATTGTTGTTGTGGTGGTGGTGGTGATGGTGCAGAGGGAGGCAATCCCTTGACTGTGGATTTCCTACAAGAAGACATCACCAGGCTACAGAAATGGAACAAAAAGTGGCTGCTACAATGCAAAGGAGGTAGAAGTGGTGAGTGTTGGAGAGGGAATGGTAGTGGAGTTTCAGCAGGTTGGTGTTGTTGGTGGTGGTAGTGTTAGTGTTGGTGGTGGTGGTAGTGTCGGAGGAGAGAGAGAGCAGTGATTGTTAGGGAGGTGAGGGGGGGATTGGTGGTGGTGGTGATGGTGGTGGTGGTCGTAATGTTTGCAGAGGCTAGATCGGCAGTAATGATGATGTGATTAATCTTGTGCAAAGTAATAAATCTCACGTAATGACGATAATGACGCCGAGTTAGCGATAAGCTCAGGATTCTTCGATGTGCTCCAGCGCATCACATACACACACACACACACACACACACACACACACACACACACACACACACACACACACACACACACACACACACACACACACACACACACAGGAATGCAACAGGCAGGGTCAGAGGTCAATCGTCCCCTCCCTAGCTAATCAACATGACTCCTTGCGACGCCTTGGGCCACAAACAAACAAAAAAGAAGAGAGCGAGAGAGAGAGAGAGAGAGAGAGAGAGAGAGAGAGAGAGAGAGAGAGAGAGAGAGAGAGAGAGAGAGAGAGAGAGAGAGAGAGAGAGAGAGAGAGAGAGAGAGAGAGAGAGAGAGAGAGAGAGAGAAAGAGAGAGAGAGAGAGAGAGAGAGAGAGAGAGAGAGAGAGAGAGAGAGAGAGAGAGAGAGAGAGAGAGAGAGAGAGAGAGAGAGAGAGAGAGAGAGAGAGAGAGAGAGAGAGTTATAATTATGAGATACTAAAGTGAAACAAAGAAAAAGATGGGAAATGCAGAAGGGAGACAGATAAAAAAAAGTAGTGAAGGTAAGAAAGAAAGGGAATGAGAAGGATAAGGATAAAGAGAACACAGTAAGCATATATATGAAAGATAAAATAGGACAAAACAATATAAATGGGAATGGTGGTGGTGATGGTGGTGATGGGGAATGGGAGGTGAAGGGCAGGGTGATGGAGATGTGTTAGGGAGGTGAGGACGGGAGGGAGGAGAAGGGTGAGGAGAGAGAGAGAGAGAGAGATGGAGAGATGAGGAAGCTCAGCAAAGGTACGAAGGGTGAGGGAAGGGGAGGAAAGGGGGAGGATGGGAAGGTAAAATATAGGTGTGGAGCGATGGGGAGGGAGGAGAGGGGAGATAAGGGAAGGGGTGGAGGGATGGGAGACATGGGTAGGGGTGGAGGACTGGGGTGTTGCAAATATATGGTCGCTTGGGATAGGTTACGGTGCGATGGTGATGGTGGTGGTGGTGGGGCGGTGGTGAGGGGATGCAGAAGAGCGGGGAAGGTAAGGTCGCGATGGTGGAGGTGGTGGTAGTGGTGGAGATGAAAGGAAAGATATATAACCGTGTGGGGTGCGTGTAGGGCAGGGTTAGGCGGGGCGGGGCGGGGCGGGGCTGAGAAGGGTTGTATGGGGCGGGGCTAGCAGAGGGAAGGACAAGAGGTTTAGAAAGTCTGGAGTTTAACGTGTCAACATGGACGGGAAGGTAACAAGGTGACTGTTAGACTTAAACGAAACAACGAAACTGACTCTCTTAGTGATCTGTCATTCATTAGGGAACTCCTGTGACCTATAGATGTGTTTAGACGGAAACAACTGATTAACATTAAGTGTGTCGGACGTAGAGCGGTTCAGTTCTGGTCACCCTACTATAGAATGGATATCAAAATGTTAGAATCGGTGCAGAGGAGGATGACTAAGATGATTCAGGGGTTGAGAAACTTGCCATACGAGGAAAGACTCAAACAGTTAAACTTGCATTATCTAGAAAGGCGAAGGGTGCGTGGAGACATGATCGAGGTTTATAAATGGATGAAGGGCTTTAATAAGGGAGACATTCATAAGGTTTTGTTGGTAAGAGAACCGGGTAGGACACGAAGTAATGGGTTTAAACTGGATAAATTCAGATTCAACAGGGACATAGGCAAGATTTGGTTTACTAACAGGGTGGTGGATGAGTGGAATAGGCTTAGCAGCCATGTGGTGAGTGCCAATACAATTGTCACATTCAAAAATAAACTAGATACATTCATGGACAGCGATATTAGGTGGGGTTAGATACACGGGAGCTTAGGGTCAAAGAAGCTGCCACGTACAGGCCTACCGGCCTCTTGTAGACTCCTGCGTTCTTATGTTCTTATGTTCTTAAAGGTGGAGTTCACTCTTGTCATTAGGAAGTAACCGTTTAAATAATTCTGAAGAGAGGTAAATGTTTCCTGGGTTACTCGATGATCTACGTAGAACTCGCTATCAGAAACTTTCAATCCATTGTTTGTTGCGTCACTTTCCTTTGGCCTGAAAACCGTAGTGATAGTTAGATTAGTTTTGACCTCAGAAAATTTGGAGTGATTGATAGTTGTACGGGTATCCTTGAAAGCATGGATCAGGTACCCTCACCCTTCTCTCTCTCTTCTTAGGGACCCAGGTTAATAAGGAGCTTGAGTTTAACATCGAAAAAGAAGAAAAACAAAACAAAAAGAACAACGTAATTAAAAAAAGACACAGCTAAACAAACAAAAAGGAGGACGAGGCGACTGTGTGCCAAAACTTTAAATAGATAACTGTCCCATGCGGATGTAGGGCAGGGTGGGGGCAGGGCAGGAGGCAGGATTGAAAATAGGTGGAGCGGAACTGGGCAAGGGGACGGGGCTGGAACGAGGGGCAGGGGGACGGGGCAGGGGCA
Source organism: Eriocheir sinensis (assembly GCF_024679095.1). NCBI lineage: Eukaryota > Metazoa > Arthropoda > Malacostraca > Decapoda > Varunidae > Eriocheir > Eriocheir sinensis. Next base: position 15,622,712 of record NC_066536.1, read on the forward strand.
GGGGGCAGGGGGACGGGGCGGGGGCAAGAGGACGGAGCAAGGGGACGGGGATGTCAGGGCGGGGCAGGGTGGGGCAGGCGAGGTTCCCAGAGCGCCGCGTTAATGACCAGGCAATGACGGGGCAAAGAGCGCGTTGATTGGCAGGTGGCGGCGGCGCGGCGACCTATCACAGCAGGTGTCTCGTTCCTCCCTGGGGCAGACACGCGGGGACCAGGATGCTGCGAGGAAGGGAGGGAGAGATGGAGGGAAAGATGAGAGATGGAGGAGATTGAGAATAGGAGGGAATGGGGAGATTGAGGCAAATATGAGGGTGGAGAGGAACAAAAGAAAGATGCATGATGAAGAGGGAAAGACGAAAGGAGAGAGATGAAGAAGGAAAAGATGTTGGAGGAAAAATGTGAGATGCAGGAGATCGAGACTGGGAGGGAGAGGGGAGATTGAAGCAAATATGAGGAGTGGGGAAGAGCAGGAGAAAGAGGGAGGAAGAGGATCACAAAAACGAAAAAGTGGTATAAAAAAAGGAAGAGGAAAAGGAGGAAGGAAAAGCAGTACGTGAATGAGGAAGAGAGAGAGAGAGAGAGAGTGAGACAAAGATAGTGAGGGAAAGAAACAGGGAGGAAGGGATTGAGGGAGAGAGTGGCGGGGAGAAGGGAGGGAAGGAGGAAGAGTGAGGGGAAGGGATGAAGATGATCAAGAAATATAGACGTTGCAAGCCAAGGGAATGGTTCAAATCCTCTATAAGCCTTTCACCTCCACGCTTTTCAACTCTCTATTATTATTTTTTGTTCCTTTGTGAGATCTCCTCAACGTGAGAAGAGTAAAAAGAGATAAAAATGTGAACAGAGAAAAAAGGAAAGAAGAGTGGAAGTTTTGCAAGTAAAGATGAGGAGAGAGAAGAAACAAAAAAAGAGGACGACAATAAGGAAAAAAAAGACGATATGCAAGAAGAGAAGAGGAAGAAATGAGGAGGAGGAGGAGGAGGAGCAACCGGCGGCAGAGTGACACTTTAGGTATGACAATGAAAAAAAGAAAGCAAGAAGAAAAAGGTGGAGAAAGAAAGGAGGAGGAAGAGAAGGAGAAGGGACAACAGGAGGAGGAAAAGGAGGAGGAGGACGAGAAGGGGCAACAGGAGGAGGAAAAGGAGGAGGAGGACGAGAAGGGGCAACAGGAGGAGGAAAAGGAGGAGGAAGAGGAGTGTCACTTCTGATTATGATAGTGAAGGTCAGAGTGAAGGTGACGTGATTAGCAAGGTAAGAAGGTATGAACGCCGGCGTGATAGAATATATTGTGTGTTCCTTATACGGCGTGTGTGTGTGTGTGTGTGTGTGTGCGTGTGCGAGAGAGAGAGAGAGAGAGAGAGAGAGAGAGAGAGAGAGAGAGAGAGAGAGAGAGAGAGAGAGAGAGAGAGAGAGAGAGAGAGAGAGAGAGAGAGAGAGAGAGAGAGAGAGAGAGAGAGAGAGAGAGAGAGAGAGAGAGAGAGAGAGAGAGAGAGAGAGAGAGAGAGAGAGAGAGAGAGAGAGAGAGAGAGAGAGAGAGAGAGAGAGAGAGAGAGAGAGAGAATAATCTAAGGTGTTCCTCCCCTCGGCCACACATAGTCAGACTGCGATAGAAGCCTCACCAACCCAACCACACCCTAGCATTTTCGCCTCTATGCCCCCTCCTCCTCCTCCTCCTGAACAGTTTGTGTGATGCACTGTATAAATTATTCACGGCTGACTTTTCCACATGTAAACTTTTATCCCACTTTTATGATGTTTCCCTCGAGTTTTTGGCTTTCCCTGTTTTCCTCGCGTTTTTACTGCCCTTCAATAATATCGTACGCACGCTCTTGCTTTTTCAAACGTGTTATTTCGCTCCGTTGTGGGTTTATTTAGCGGGTTTTTATGTATTTTATTCACACCTGCTTTCCCAGATGTTTTTACTTTTTTTTTATTCTTGTATTGGAATTATTCAGGGTTTCAACACACACACACACACACACACACACACACACACACACACACACACACACACACACACACACACACACAGAGAGGTTGTCGTTTTCCTTTTATATTTCAAGGTCTAAGGTGAAGGAAATAACAGGGAAGAGAAACTATAAAAAAAAGCGAAGGAAAGATACGGAAAGAAAGGAAAGGAAGACAAGAAAAGTTAAATCTCCTCACGAATGGAAGATGAAAAGAGAAAATAGAATGTAAGATGAAAAAAAGTAGTGAAAATAAAAGAAAAAGTGAAATAAAAGCAAAAGAAAACGGAAAACGAAGAAAAATATTATAAAAAGGTAGAAAATTTAAATCTCACAAATGGAAAAGAAGAAAAATAAACAAAAAAATAGAACGTAAGATAGAAAAAAAGGAAGTGAAAATATAAAGAAAAAATGAGATTAAAAACAAAACAAAACGGAAAACAAAGAAAATACTAAGAGAAAAAAATAAATGTTCTCACGATTGGAAAAGAAAAGAAAACAAGAAAATAAAGCCTAGGACAAGAAAAAAGGAATACAAAAGGCAAGAATAATACGGAAAATTGAGAAAAACACCAAAAGGCAAAACTCACGACCTAAAAAAAGAAAAAAAGAAAAACAAAAACAAAATAAAGGTGCAGAATAAACACCTCATGATATTAAAAGCAAAGTCCCGCACAGGTAACTCACACAGGTAGAGAGAGAGGAAGGAGGGAGGAGTGAGGCGCGCAGGTGAGGTCACAAACGAGTTAATATATCTAATCTCGCCACAATAAGGTCGATTAATGGCCGCCTAATGAGGGTGAGGCCGACCATCGGGGTGGAGGCAAAGGGAGGATTAGCTCAAGGGTCAAAGGATATTATGATCTTATGAGGGAGGGAGGGAGAGAGAGAGAGGGAGAATGGGAGGGAGTGCAGGCATGACGGTGAGGAAAAAAAATAGGAACGTGAGGAGGAGAAAATAAGCGAATGGGAGAGTAGTGGTTGAGTGAAAAGGAAGAGAAGGAAGGTGGGAAGGAAAAGAGAGAAAGTTGGTAAGTTTCGTTTAGTCGGCGCAACATCTGTGGTCATATGCCGGAGAGAGACAAAAGGGGAAGGAATTGTAAGAGAATGGAACAGATCCCAAGAGACGGGACACAACCCCCATTTAATACCTGGTACCCATTCACTGCGGGAGGAGAATAAGGAGAACAGGGAAATAATGAATGAGAGAAGGGAGCGAAGGAGGCCTGGGAGGATTTGAAGGTAAGAAGTAAAATGAAAGAGGAAGGAAAGAGAGAAAAATGAAAAGGAGGAGAGAGAGAGAGAGAGAGAGAGAGAGAGAGAGAGAGAGAGAGAGAGAGAGAGAGAGAGAGAGAGAGAGAGAGAGAGAGAGAGAGAGAGAGAGAGAGAGAGAGAGAGAGAGAGAGAGAGAGAGAGAGAGAGAGAGAGAGAGAGAGAGAGAGAGAGAGAGAGAGAGAGAGAGAGAGAGAGAGAGAGAGAGAGAGAGAGAGAGAGAGAGAGAGAGAGAGAGAGAGAGAGAGAGAGAGAGAGAGAGAGAGAGAGAGAGAGAGAGAGAGAGAGAGAGAGAGAGAGAGAGAGAGAGAGAGAGAGAGAGAGAGAGAGAGAGAGAGAGAGAGAGAGAGAGAGAGAGAGAGAGAGAGAGAGAGAGAGAGAGAGAGAGAGAGAGAGAGAGAGAGAGAGAGAGAGAGAGACCAATAAACTATATATGAAAAAAAGTGAAAACACAAAGGAAAAGTGTCACCTGCGAACAATTTCACTTTTACTCTCGTATTATATTTTTTTCGTTCACTTTTTTCCCGTGCTAAAAAAAAAAATCACCATTACTGTCTCCTCTTCCTCCTCCTCCTTCTCCTCCTCCTCTTCCTCCTTCGCATTCTCTTCCTCCTTCTCCTCCGAGCCTATCTCACTTCCATTACATTCCCTTTAACTTTTGCATTTGCTCCCACATCTATCTCCTTGCCTTCCTCATTCTTCACTTCCTCCTTAATTTTGCTTCCTCCTAAATCTATTCTTTCAGTATTACGTGTTTCTTTTAGAGAGAGGAAAGAAACGTATTGAATAAGGTAAGAGCAACGAGTATATTATTTACCTCATTTTAATTTATTTTCCCATTACAAAAAGCTAATTTTCCTCGCCATTTCATTTATCATTCCTTTTCCTATCCACCTCCTCCTCCTTCTCCTCCTCCTCCTCCTCCTCCTGTCTCTCCTTCTTCCTGCTCCTCCTCCTCTTCCTCCTGCAGCTTTTTCCTTTCAAGTTCATGTTTTTTTCATATTCTGGCGGTGCAGGGAATGAAATCTCAGCTCCAAGGTGAAGGAAAAACTCGCGTATTTTCAAGACTATTGCCAGGAACCACAGGCCAGCCTCGGCGCCTCCCAGCACTAAAAAAAATGTGAGGAAACGAAAAACGGAGAAATGAAAAAATTGTACAGGTGGCGAAATTTTTCCAGGCGCGGAGGGGGGGGGGAGAGAGAGAGAGAGAGAGAGAGAGAGAGAGAGAGAGAGAGAGAGAGAGAGAGAGAGAGAGAGAGAGAGAGAGAGAGAGAGAGAGAGAGAGAGAGAGAGAGAGAGAGAGAGAGAGAGAGAGAGAGAGAGAGAGAGAGAGAGAGAGAGAGAGAGAGAGAGAGAGAGAGAGAGAGAGAGAGAGAGAGAGAGATGGGGGGGGGGGCGGGGCTGGAGTGGGAGACTTCAACACAAGGTCACAACGAATCCGTGACTCGCCTTGTGAAAACGAAAACGATCGATGAGGCAAAACAAAAAAATATCATTATTATTTTGCAAAATCGAAAATGCATCGTTAAAAAAATAAGAGATTTTCCGAGTATTTTCAAATGTTTTTCTTTCGAACATTGCTGACTTAACGCCTCCTCCTCCTTCTAATGCTACTACTGCTACTACTACTACTACTACTACAACAACTACTACTACTACTACTACGAGACCCCCATTCCTTTTACTAAAGTTATTCCTACCCCCAATAACCACCACAACCACCACCATCACACTACCCCCAGTTTCACGATCACCTCCACCTCCACCACCACCACCACCACAACCAATACCACCAGCAGCATCAATAAAGCAAGGAGAGTCAAAACCATCTCCAGGTAAGCTTCAATAAACGTCCGGCCCATCCTATCCGGAGCAGCGATAAGCTTGAGGTTTTATTCTCAGCCTACGGGAATGAAAGCCACTTGGAAGGCTGCCAAATCGAGCCTCCCACCGACCGACCTTACCTGATTGTGATCCTGGCCAGAGTAATGGTAGTGAGGGTGGTGGTAGTGGTAGTAGTGGCAGTGGTATTAGTAGTAGCAGTAGTAGTAATAGTAGTAGGGACAAAAGGGTATGTGAGAAGGAGAAAATGAGAGAATGAAGGAGTGAGTGAACCGGGAGAGAATGAAGGTAGGTAAAAAAAGGAAAGAAAGAAGGAGAATAAGGGGAGAAGAGAATTAGTCTTATGTAGAGAGTAGTAGTAGTAGTAGTAGTAGTAGTAGTAGTAGTAGTAGTAGCAGTAGTAGTAGTAGTAGTAGTAGTTAGTAGCAGTAGAAATTATGGTCTCTCTCTCTCTCTCTCTCTTACTCCCGAGCCACGCCCTCTATCCATTCTTTGCCCAGCTTATCCTCGAGTTACTTAAATCTTTCCACAAATTGACGATCCACCCACCTGCCAATTAGTCCAACAGGTGGAGGCCGAGGCAGGAGTCTTTATGCGTGTATGCTATGTTAAAGAGGCACCAGAGTCATCCCAGAGAGAGAGAGAGAGAGAGAGAGAGAGAGAGAGAGAGAGAGAGAGAGAGAGAGAGAGAGAGAGAGAGAGAGAGAGAGAGAGAGAGAGAGAGAGAGAGAGAGAGAGAGAGAGAGAGAGAGAGAGAGAGAGAGAGAGAGAGAGAGAGAGAGAGAGAGAGAGAGAGAGAGAGAGTTAATTTGTATACGGAAAAAGGTGTAGAGGAAGCAAACAAGGTACAGGTTAGAATACACAAAATAGAAAGCGAGGATATATGAAAGAAATGAGTTAAGAAGAATGCGACAAAAAATATAGTGGAAAAAATTATCTTGGAAAAAATAAGGAATGATAAAGGAAAGTAGAGATAGAGGAGAGATTATGAGAAAGAAAAAGAGATAGTGGAAAGGAAAGAGATGAAAGATGACTATTCAAAAGTTAATGGAAGATAAAGGAAAAGATGAAAAAGAGGCCCTGACGAAAAGGAAATCTGAAGAAGAAAAATTATAGACGAGAGAAGAATTATACGTGAAAAGGGTGATAATTTTCGAAGAAGGAATGATGGGAATAAGAAGGGAAAAGATGGAGAGAGAGAGAGAGAGAGAGAGAGAGAGAGAGAGAGAGAGAGAGAGAGAGAGAGAGAGAGAGAGAGAGAGAGAGAGAGAGAGAGAGAGAGAGAGAGAGAGAGAGAGAGAGAGAGAGAGAGAGAGAGAGAGAGAGAGAGAGAGAGAGAGAGAGAGAGAGAGAGAGAGAGAGAGAGAGAGAGAGAGAGAGAGATTAAAAAAGAAAAGAAAGAAGACGAGGAAAGGCATGGAAGAAAAGAAGAAGAATGACCATTTTAAAACAAGGAGTCAATGGAGGAGGGAAGGAAACTAAATGAGGGAGAGAGACAGATAAAAAAAGAGAGAATGACAGAGAGAAAAGAGTGCGAGCGAACGAGAGAAAGGGGCGAGAGTGAGGGCCTAGCGCAGGATAAATCTCGCATGTAGCGGGTGATAGGCGGTATCGGGCGGGGGAGCGGCACGCCAGCACGCCCACACAAGGCAGGCGGGGCAGGAGCAGGCACGCCGACACCCGGATAGCGAGATAAGGGGCCACGAACGCTCACCACGCCTTCGCCACCACGCTCAAGGCCCCGCGTGTGATAGGAACAGACTTGACGGGGAGATAAGTGAGTGGCTGGGGGTGCAAAGGAGGGGAGATTGAGGCCATTTTCCCTTTGTACTTTTGGCTGCCTGTTGTCTTTTAAATCTTATTGGTATTAGAGGTGACTGATGAGATTGAGGCTATTTTCCCTTTGTGTTTTGTTGTGTTTTGGCTTTTTTATCTTACTAATATAGAGGTGACTGATGACGGTAAATAAACGTAAGGTAGAGACGCAAAATAAAAATCAGAACAAAATACATATTAACCGTAAATATGTTTTGATTTAGATTATAACATTGGATGAATTTACTGCTAGAGATGACTTATTTTTACTCTCTTATTTAAACTGAATATGACTTAATTGTTTTGATGTATTTACAGGGAAAACAATACAGTAGTAGTAGTAGTAGTAGTAGTAGTAGTGGAAGTGGTAGTAGAAAATAGTAGTAGTAGTAGTAATAGTAGTAGTAGTAGTAGTACTAATAGTAGTAGTAGTTGATCTTGTTGTTGTTCTTATTGATACAGGTTTATTTGCTCCTGTCGTAATACTAATAGCAGCTCAGCCTCAGCAGCCGTATCCGATGTCTCTCCTCATATATAAGCGTAAAAATACGTCCCGCAATAAGTTCCGTGTTCGCTTCGGAGGGAATGGCCAGTTAAGATCTATTAATTATACGCCCCGAGACAATACAAATGGGTGGCCAACATACATATCTAATGGAAGTGCCTTTCTCTCTCTCTCTCTCTCATTAAATCAGCGCTCTCTCTCTCTCTCTCTCTCTCTCCGGTATCAGTTCGTGTTATCTGAGACACAAGGGATGAGCGGCTGACTGCTATATTGTCTTGTCGTACGCTGAACAGACGGCCGGGCACCGATACCCAATAGCGTGGTGCTGGTGGTGGTGGTGGTGGGCGTAGCGCTGGCTGTGGTGAGTGTGATACAAGTGGTGGTGATGGTATACAGAGGTGGCGGTGGTGGTAGTGGTGGGGGTGATAGTGGTGACTGTAGGTGATGTATGTATACCAATAGTAGTGGAGAAGAAGGAGAGGAAGTTGTAGTCGTAGAGGTGGAAGAAAAGGAAAGGGGAAAGGAGGAATACGAGGAAAAGGAGATGGAGATGGTGATGGTGGTGGTGGTGTGATCGGAGGTTTAGCAATGGCAGCAGAAGCAGTAACATCGCCAGTATTAGTAGCAGTAGTAGTAGTAGTAGTAGTAGTAGTAGTAGTAGAAGTTGTAGTAGCAAGTAAGGGAGAAGAAAAAAAAACGAACTGGACGTATAAATATCTAACGGTTTACACTTAACGGATAAAACTTTTGACTAGAAATTGTGGTATTAATATGTTTTCTAACGGGAAGGACAAGGTGTGTTTGGACAGGTTAAGGGGAGGAAAAACTAGCTTCCTTAACCTTCTTTTTATTATCATTATTACTACTACTGCCACTATTATTATTTCCATCATTATTATCATTATCCTCATTACCTTCCTCAAAACATAATAAAGATGTAGTAAGGTTAAGGTAAAATTAAGCGCCGATATTTTACAAGACTAATAAGATTTTCACGTAAGAAGGAAGAGAAAAATCTGTATAGTGTAAATCAATGTAAGAAATGCGTAAAAATAAATCTTAATTGTTTGAATTTATTGTGTGCAAACATAACCTTGATCGTGCGTGTGTGTGTGTGTGTGTGTGTGTGTGTGTGTGTGTGTGTGTGTGTGTGTGTGTGTGTGTGTGTGTGTGTGTGTGTGTGTGTGTGTGTGTGTGTGTGTGTGTGTGTGTGTGTGTGTGTGTGTGTGTGTGTGTGTGTGTGTGTGTGTGTGTGTGTGTGTGTGTGTGTGTGTGTGAGTGAGTGAGTGAGTGTGTGTGTGTGTGTGTGTGTGTGTGTGTGTGTGTGTGTGTGTGTGTGTGTGTGTGTGTGTGTGGTGAGTGTGTGTGTGTGTGTGTGTGTGTGTGTGTGTGTGTGTGTGGGAGTGTGTGAGTGTGTGTGTGTGTGTGTGTGTGTGTGTGTGTGTGTGTGTGTGTGTGTGTGAGTGTGTGAGAGAGAGAGAGAGAGAGAGAGAGAGTGGGAGAGAGAGAGAGAGAGAGAGAGAGAGAGAGTGTGTGTGTGTGTGAGAGAGAGAGAGAGAGAGAGAGAGAGAGAGAGAGAGAGAGAGAGAGAGAGAGAGAGAGAGAGAGAGAGAGAGAGAGAGAGAGAGAGAGAGAGAGAGAGAGAGAGAGAGAGAGAGAGAGAGAGAGAGAGAGAGAGAGAGAGAGAGAGAGAGAGAGAGAGAGAGAGAGAGAGAGAGAGAGAGAGAGAGAGAGAATGTGTGTGTGTGCAGGGCGGGGTCAAGAAGAGAGGGGAGGGAGAAGGAGAGGAGAAGGACGGGTGAGATGAGAGATGAAAGGAGGGAGGGATGAGAGAAGGAAGGAGAGGGAGAGGGAGAGAGGAGGGAGTGCAGTGGGCGACCTTGACTCCTTCTCTCCCTTGCGTTTCTTTCTCTTTCTCTGTTTCTAATTTTGCGTCCAGGAATATTCTTTTTCCAACCCCTTTGGCGAACAACGGAGACGAAGAAGAAGGAACGTGGGGGCGAGAGCAGGAGTCAGGATAAAAGAGTGGAGTAAAGTGGAAGGAAAAGAAGAAAATACGGAAGAGAAAACTAAAATGAAAGGAGAATGGAAGAAAAGAGAAGACCAGGGAAAGCAGTGGAGTGCAGAGGACGGAAAGGAAGACACACATAAGAGGAAATTGAGAGGAAAATATAATAGAAGAAAAGAGAAGACGGTGGGAAGGTTGGACTGAAGGGTGACATCTTACACAAGGGAGGAATAAGGAAAGAAGAATATGTTGAATAGAGAAAAGAGAGAAACATTCCTTAAGGATGTAAAACTAGGTAGAGAAAGAGTTTAAGAAAGAATAAAAAGAGAGATTTCCGCTTAGACTTAGAGGGTGAAACAGTACAGAACATAAGGAGAAGAATGAGCAAAGGAAAAAAAGCTAAGAGAAAGGAAATAGGAAATAAGGGTATGACGATTCGCAGAAGTTATATGGAAAGCAGGAAGAAAAAAGGGGAAAAAGTTAAAAGGAAGCGAAAAATATGAAGGAAATATAAAGGAAGGTCAGGAAAGAAATAAAAGAAGGAAGAAAGGAGAAGAAACTGAAAGAAGATAAAAGCTGGGGGTCAATAAAGTGATAAAAGATGGTGTAAAAAAAAAAGAGAGGAGACAGAGGAAAGAGTGACGGAGAGAGAGAGAGAGAGAGAGAGAGAGAGAGAGAGAGAGAGAGAGAGAGAGAGAGAGAGAGAGAGAGAGAGAGAGAGAGAGAGAGCGAGAGAGAGAGAGAGAGAGAGAGAGAGAGAGAGAGAGAGAGAGAGAGAGAGAGAGAGAGAGAGAGAGAGAGAGAGAGAGAGAGAGAGAGAGAGAGAGAGAGAGAGATAGAGAGAGAGAGAGAGAGAGAGAGAGAGAGAGAGAGAGAGAGAGAGAGAGAGAGAGAGAGAGAGAGAGAGAGAGAGAGAAGAGGCCCATGTTGCTACTCAGACGAAGTGACATGAGTTTATTTTCTGTGTGTGTATGTGTGTGTGTGTGTGTGTGTGTGCGCAATCGTTCATCCACGGCACATCCAGACAGTATAATATCGTCCAGCTAATATGGCCAGACACTTACACATCCAGCACGCAAATGAAGGCACGGACACACACTAAGTGAGTCGTAAAACAGCAACGTCAACAACAGCACACCGGAGAACAAACAGACACACGAACACACAACATACATATTCTATTCGTGGACGCTGAGTAACGCGTAAGTACACCTGCGGAATCCCAATTACCTGAGAAAAAATGCGGGCAGACGTCGGGCGACACACACAGACACACACGCCAACGCCTGTAGGGCCAGCAGGCGCGCCGAACATACCTGGGGAGCGAGAGAACAGGTGTTAATGGTTTCGGAATTAAGGCGACACGGGCAGGATGGATGTTAGGGGATGGCAGGTGTGTTAGTGTGCGTGTCTCTGTGTGTGTGTGTGTGTGTGTGTGTGTGTGTGTGTGTGTGTGTGTGTGTGTGTGTGTGTGTGTGTTTATGCGTTCGTGGCAATATATGCTTTCCATCTCCTCCTCCTCCTCCTCCTCCTCCTTCTCATCCTCATCCGACGGTGACTAAGATGAAAAGTCGAGTATTTCTGATGATATTTCTCCTTAATTTTACACCCGACAATTTACACAGGTTTTATTTGTACATATTTCATGGTGTGAGCGTCACGTGGGTGTTTATTTACGCAAACAACAACGTGTGGGTCTGGAGGGAGTGTGTGTGTGTGTGTGTGTGTGTGTGTGTGTGTGTGTGTGTGTGTGTGTGTGGTTAAAATGGGGTCAGGGCTTCGTGCTTCGTCAAGAAAGAAAAAAAAAATAGACGAAAGCAAAGCAATGAACGATTACAGGTGGAACGTGGAACGAAATTTTATGTTCCACCTCGCGATAAAAAGAGTGATTTACCGGATGGGAAGGTCGGTTATTATTATTGTTTCGCATTTTTTCGACCGCAGGAATGAAGATAAAAAAGAACAATAAGCGTATCAGTGAAGGGAATAATTGAAATCGAAATCAACGGCTAAAATCAATTTCTACGTTCACACACACACACACACACACACACACAAAAAAAAAAAAAAAAAAAAACTCCCTCCCACTCAGCAATTCAATTTCCATATTTCACACTACTTTACGATCAGCCACACAATTTTCTTTTTATTATCTCATTTCTTTTTTTATTTCGCTCGTGCCCAAGCAGAGAAGGAGGAGGAGGAGGAGACAGAATAGTAAAAAAGAGATGAACTTACTAACGAGACCATACAGTAACTTCATTATAGTCTCATTTATCCCCAGTCCATCAACACACACACACACACACACACACACACACACACACACACACACACACACACAGTCAACCATACGATCAAAGGGTGTATTTATCATGGGAGTCCAGCGAGAAGGAACGAAGGGAAGGAGGGATAAGTTAGAAAAGGGAAGAGAAAAGTAGAATGGATACTAAAGAATGAGTAAAGAGAATGTAATGGTGAGGTAGATGGTGGGAGCAAGAGCAGGCAAGCAAGCAGAGGAGTGAGGTTGCAGATCCGACCCTGGGCGGTTGGCGGGGAGGACTCAAGAAGGACTCAAAAGCTTTTAATCAGCGGTGGTTCTCAGTGTCGCCCTGCACGACCCCGCGACTCCCCGCCACGACCACGCCGCGGGGGGTGCGAGAATACGTAAGGGAGGTCGTCCAATGATGTTTCAATGTTAATCTCCTTGAGGTGACGGCGCGGAGAGGGGAAGGGAGGAAGGGAAGAGAGGTGAGGAGGGTTGGAGGAGCGAGCAATGCCAAGCTAAACCCGACTAGGCGTGGTCACTTCAGCCTCACAAAGAGAGGATTGCACGCACCTCCCTTCCCGCCCCTTCCCTTCCTTCCCTTCCCTTGCTTCTTCCTTCTTTCTTGTCCCTTCCCTTCCCTTCTTCTCTCCCACGATTTCCATCCTTTTCTCTTTTCTCAGTCGTTTATCCATCCATACCCCAAATATCTCCTTGCATTCCTCATTAGTAATTTTCTTTTCCTTTCCCTTTTCTTATCGTCTCTTCTCTACTCCATTTCATGTCTATTCTTTCCCATTTTTCCCCTCTCCCTTTCCACATTTTTCCTTGCCTTCCCTGTCTTTCCCTTTTCTCCCTCGCTTTACTTTGCTTTTTCTGCGCTCTGCCTCTCCTTCCCTTCCCTGCCTTGCGTTCCCTTCCCTTCCCTGCCTCGCCTTGCCTTCCTTTCTCTTTTCCCCTCCCTGTCGTGCTTTATCTGGCAGTACGCATGCGCTTCGTGACCTCATGTGCATAAACCTAAGCATATATGTTTTATTTTTAATTTGGGCCAGTTCCAGAAATCTTAATGACTCATTCTCTCTCTCTCTCTCTCTCTCTCTCTCTCTCTCTCTGACCTAATTCAGCGGCTGGCTTTTAGGAAGAGTGTGTGAGGGCCTGATAGCCACACTTCACTTCCGCTTCACTGGGGGTCAGGTGGCCGCGGGAAGGAGGCGGCGCGGCGGCGTGTGCGCGGGGGACGGGCCGGCCTGGTGCTGAGGGGAGGCCGCGGCTAATGTACGGGTTTGTGAAGGTAAGATTAAAAGTCGCTGAAGATGAAGTGCGGGGCGGGGCGGAACGAGGAGGGGTGGGGCCGACGGGTAGGTAAGCACACACACACACACACACACACACACACACACACACACACGGGTAGGAGCCGCCACCTGCCCCTCAGAAGGCCACACACAACACGCAGCGCCTCCATCCACGTGTGGCAGGTCACGCCGCCGCCACCACAGCCGCCACTACCGCTACGACGACGCCTGCCGCCACTGCCTACGCACTAACACTCTCCCTGCCCGACCGACGTCTTAAGCCTGTATTTTTAAACGCCTCGGCACCTCAGTTCGCCTGTTAAAAGCCCCTCGTAGAAGTTCGTAGGCTTTTCATGGACTGTTTTGTGGTCCTGGTGATAGTTTTACACGACTTTGCGTCATGAGCAATAAAACTACAGCAGGCGTACCAAGAAGCCGAAGAGGAAATAATTGGAAGATTTATATTCGAGGACGTAAGACTGAAGGAGAAAAAAGAAATACTACACCAGATGTGGAAGGCAAGAGAGAAAAGATTAGAAGAATTGCAAGACCAAGACGAATAGACAAGAGGAGGTGCCGTTGTAAAGGCAATACCTCCGACACCATCACATCACATCACATCATGAACGGGATAAACACCCATGAATACCCGGTTAGTCTTCTCTGTGGCCTCGGGAAATAGTTGAAATGGGAGCCCGATACCTTAACTTAAGAATATTGACCGTAATGCGACTGTTGCCACCTTCATATGCTTCGGTTCAGCCCTATAGATCAGATCAGGTGTGGTCCCAGGATATGCCTTTGCAACGGCTCCCTGATTTTCTTTTCACTTAATGTTCTCGTGCTTTAACTCTTATTTTCTTCTTCGTTTTTCACTTGTCATCTAGTTTTTTTCACTGGTTTTGCACTTGGGTTTTAAGTCTTCTGAACTCGCTGTCTTTCCTTCCAGTTTTTTTTCAAGTAACTTTTCCTTTCTTCTACT
>NC_066536.1:15641662-15649162 GCF_024679095.1 Eriocheir sinensis
ACCATGAGCTTAGTCAATAAACCGTGAGCTTAGTCATTGAACCGTAAGATTAGTTAATATACCGTGAGATTAGTCAGGGTGCGAAAAGCTTATTCAGTGCCCCGTGATCTCAGACAGTGTACCATGAGCTTAGTCAGTGGAGCGTGAGCTTAGTCAACGCCGTGAGCCGAGCCAGGAGGGGCAGCACCGAGCTGGCCAACCCTCGACCCCTCTGTTGACACACTCGCGTTCCTGTTGACTGACAAAATTCCGCGCTCGAATATATTTAATCTCTCTCTCTCTCTCTCTCTCTCTCTCTCTCTCTCTCTCTCTCTCTCTCTCTCTCTCTCTCTCTCTCTCTCTCTCTCTCTCTCTCTCTCTCTCTCTCTCTCTCTCTCTCTCTCTCTCTCTCTCTCTTTGATTCTCTCTCTCACACACACACACACACACACACACACACACACACAAATACTCTCTCTCTCTCTCTCTCTCTCTCTCTCTCTCTCTCTCTCTCTCTCTCTCCCATCACCACAACAAACAACACACACACACACACACACACACACACAGACACACACACACACACACACACACACACACACACACACACACTACTATACTCATAACAGGAATAATGAAAAGATACAAAGATACAAAATACACACAAGAAAATGGTTCACTGAATGGGGAAAAGTATCACATCTTTAAAATCTACCTCCAACTGCGGTATCCCATTTAAAAGTCGAATAGTGAAAAGATACGAAAATACAAAATACACACAAGAAAATGGTTCAAAATGGGGAAAAGTATACAACAAAATCTACCTCCAACTGCGGTGTCCCATTTAAAAGTCGAATAGTGAAAAGATACAAAAATACAAAATACACACAAGAAAATGGTTCAAAATGGGGAAAAGTATACAACAAAATCTACCTCCAACTGCGGTATCCCATTTAAAAGTCCAATAGTAAAAAAAAGATACAAAAAATTACAAAATACACACAAGAAAATGGTTCAAAATGGGGAAAAGTATACAACAAAATCTACCTCCAGCTGTATATAAGATTAAAAAAAAATGTGTAAAAATACATATACTTCTGTTTAATAGCGTTCAAAATGTAGAAAAGTATATATAAAAATCTACTTCCACCTGTATATAACATTAAAAGGGGCTAAAAAATACATATACTTCAGTCGAAAAGCGCTCAGAAGGGAGATAAAAAAAATATATATACTAAAAATTCAGCTTCAGTTCCAAGTAGTGTCTCCCTATGGCCGAAGTCTCTGGGCGCGGATGAAGAAAAATCCACCTTCCCGCCGCACTATTTACCGTCCCAGACCGCCGCAAGAAACGCTACATCCTTAAATTTTAACCTTCATTTAAAGCAGATTCGTTCTAGAGTTTAAGGTTCGCGCCGCGTCGCTGGACACGTATTGAAATCACTTCATCCTTAGCTGGGGCGTTAATTACCTAGGGTGGGGCGGCCCGTGTGTAGCCCCGCTCACCCTGCAAACACCGCCGCGACCTCTTGCCCCCTACCTCCTCCCCCTTCACCCCTTACACCCCCTCGTCCCTCTCCCTCTCCTTACCGACCTCCCATTCTACCTTCTGCATGCTCCGTCCCCTTACCAACCTCCCTATCTACCTCTGCATGTTCCCTCGCACCCTTCTTTTGCCTCCCACCGCTCCCTCCCTTCACCAGCATCCCTTTTTACCTTCTCCATGTTCCCTTTGCACCTTTCTCTTACCTTCCACCGCCTCTTCCTCCCTTTCTTCCATGTTCCTTCATTCCCCACCGCTTCGTGTACCCGCCTGCTTGCTTGACCGTCTGCCTTCCCGCTTCCCTTTCTTTAAAATCTTCTTCCTTTTGCTGCTCTCAATACTCTCATCTTGCCTGCCTCTCCTTCCCTCTCCTAAATCTTCCTTTTATGTTCCCTTCCGTCATCCTTCCTCTTGAATTTTCCTTCTCTTTCTTTTCTCTTTTCCATTTATTTTTGCTTCTACTCTCCTTCCTCTTGTCTTTTCCCTATTATACATTCTCATCTTGACTTCCTTCTCTTCTTTTTCTTTCCCCTGTTCCGCTTCTTCCCATCCTCCTACTCATCCAATCCTTCTCCCTCTTAATTCCTCCTCGTTATTCTTTTCTCCCTCCCTCATTTACTTTTCGACCTGCATCTCGCTCTTGAATTATCCTGTCCTCTCACACGCTAACTTTATTCTTTTTTAACTTTCGACCTCGTCTTACACCTTTTAACGCTCTTTCCTCCTCCTCCTCCTCCTCCTCCTCTCCTTATACACCTCGTACACTTTTATCTTCCTTAACCTCTCCAGTCGCTTTCCTTTTCCATACTAATTCTGAGGTGTGTGTTTTCTGCCCTGTACGTGTGTGTATGTTTTATTCAGTGTGTGTGTGTGTGTGTGTGTGTTGGTAATTTGTTTTTCGCAGTGTACGTAAGTGTCTTTTCTTCTTATTTTACAGCATAAGCGTACTTTCTTTCTTTTGCGGGGAATACATTAGCGGGGTGAAGGCCGCGGCGTCGGGCGGGTCACGCGAGGAGCTCCTTAACACCTGCCTGTGGTTACGAGACTAATCACTCCCCGCCACCTGCACGACTACCTGTGGTCCTACCCGTGTGTGTTCATGTATGTATGGTGGATGGGTTGGGTGGCTGGGTTCACGAGTCACCAAGATCTATACACTTCCCTTCTACTTCAATTTATGCCGCTCCACATATATTTCCGAAGGCCTAAGTATATTTGCGGATGTTTGCGTATATTTGCGGAGTCTTACGTATGTCTTTGGAAGTTTATATATCAGAGTGTATCCGGATTATTGCAAGTACCAATTTCTATAACCATTCCCTAATCAGCCTCTTAATCAGCCAATTCTCGCTTTGTTCCGGAAAAGAACTGACTCCTTCAGGTTTTTCTCCTCCCTTTTTGCCTCCGTCCGTGAGTTGAGTCTCAGAGGAGGAAAAATAATATTAAGATCAGCTGTCTCTTTTTTTCCCTCCATTTCTACGAGTGACGTCACGGGCGACCTTGAATTTCCAGAGCGGATCTTGAGGCGAGGGAAGGAGGGAGGGTGGGAAGGAGGTGGGAGGGAGAGAAGGAAAGAGGGGAGGAGAGCTGGAGAGGATGATGAGGGGCAAAGAGTACGGTGAAAATGAAGGACTAATGATAGGAAAAAAAATGGAGATGAAATGGAATACAAGGATGATGAGGCGAAAACGAAAGGGGGAGGAACGATAGAAAAAAAAAGGGGAGTTGGAGGGGAAGAAGGAAAGAAAAAAAAAGGATATCGAGTCGAGTCCGTTAAGGGAGAAAAAATAATCGAAGTGCACAAAAACCAAACGAAGGAGGAAAATAAAGTCAATAATGAACACGATCCCATTTACATATTGACACTTATTACACCTGAACCGTTTGGTAATAAGGATTCCAATACCTTTATCGAGATTACTGATCGGTAAGTAACATCACACATATCACTATTACATCCTAAGGGACCTACACACACACACACAGACACACACACACACACACACACACACACACAGACACAGACACACACACACACACACACACACACACACACACACACACACACACACACACATTAGCGGCAGTAACCTGGACCACCACGAGACCATCAATTATGAACCTCAATATTTGCAAACGATCGAAAATTGAACCTTTGCTTTCGATTTGGTGGAACCTGGACGAGGTGGAGGTGGAGGAGGAGGAGGAGGATTGGAGGAGCCGGAGGTGGAGGAAAGAGTATTATTAGTTCGACTAGGGTGGAGGGAAGGAAAGGTGGAGGGAGGGCGTTTCATTTCGTCGAGGTGGAGGAATAAGAAGAGGTGGAAAGGCAAAAGGAGGAGGAGGAGAAGGAGGAAAAGAGGAGAACCATGACGACGAGAACGAGAACGAGAAGAAGGAAGAGGAGGAGGAGGAGGAGTAGGACGAAAACGAGAACGAGGAGGAGAAGGTGGAGGAGAAGAAAGAGGAGGAAGAGGAGGAGGCAACACGGCAACAGGGCACAAGAAGAAAGGGAAAGAGAGAGCAAGCAAGAAAGGCAAGAAGAGAGGAAACGGTACTACAAGGGAAGCACAGAAGCATAAGACCACAAGAAGCCAGTCACCTTATAGAAGTGGCAAGTCGGCGAGCCCACGGCAGCTCCTGTAAACCTATCACCGTATATTACAGACAAGCCATGAATTTACGAGCCCCGTCTTGAAATTATCGATCGTATTTGCACTTGTATATCCCATTGGAAGGAGATATTCGTACATTTGGATGAGGAGAATGGACGGAGGGGTGATGACGGAGAGAGGGGGGGAGGGGGAGATAAGGACAATAATTGGGTTCTGTGAGGAAAGATATGAAGAAAAGAAAAAGGAAGTAGATAGGTAGGTGACAAAAACAAAAGAGGAAAGGGGAAGAGAAAGGAAGAAGAGAGGAGGGGAAGAAGGGAAAAGAAGAAGAAGGAGAAGGAAGGAAGGGGGAGGAAGGAATAAATAGAGGAAGCAAATGAGGAAGGATGAAAAGTGAAAAGGGAAGGAAAGTAAAGAGGAGGAAAGGGAAGGAAGAGGAGAAAGGAGAAAAATTATAACGGGAAGGGGAAGGAAAGAAAATGTGAGGAAATCTAAAGGGTAATAAATGAAAAGGAACGCAAGCCATGGAAGCAAAGAAGAGAATGGCATGGAAAGGAAATAGAAAGGAAAGGGAAAGGAATAAAGAAAAAAACGAGAAAAAATAAAATAAGGAATGGGCGTGTTCAAGGCATACGAAGAGGAAGGAGGTGAAGGAGGAGTAGGAAAAGGAGGAAGAGAAGAAAGAGGAGGAGAAGGAGGAAAGAGATGAAAGGTGTGTCCAGGTGAGGAAAATGGGTTAAGGTTGCGGGGTCAAGAGGAAGGGAAGGAGGAAAAGTAAAGAGAATGAAGATAATAAGAGTGAAGGTAAGACTTGCAGCAGAGGAGAAAGCCATGACTCAGAGGCGGGAATAGGGAGGCGAAAAAAGAAAGAGAGAGGAAGGAGGAAGAAGGGAAGGAAGAAAAGGGAAGGGGGAAAATAAGAGAGGAGGGAGAAGAGGAGGGAAGAAATGGGGAGAGGAAAGAGAAGAGGAAGAAAAAAGGAGAAGAAGGAGAAGGGGAAGGGGGAAAATAAGAGAAGAGGGAGGAGAGGAGGGAAGAAAAGGGGAAATGAAGGAGAAGAGGAAGAAAAAAGGAGAGGAAGGAGAAGGGGAAGGGTGAAAATAAGAGAGGAGGGAGAAGAAGAGGGAAGAAAAGGGGAGAAGAAGGAGAAGGGGAAGGGTGAAAATAAGAGAGGAGGGAGAAGAGAAGTTAGGAAAAGGGGAGAGGAAGGAAAAGAGGAAGAGGAGTGGAAGGAGAAGAGAAAAAGAAAACGGAGGAAGGAGGAGAGAAAGGAAAAAAGGGGAGAGAAGGAAGTATATGTTTCGGGAAGAGGAAGAGAAAGAAAAATATGGAGGGCAAAAATGAAGGAAAAAGAAGGAAAAAAAATGAAGAAAAACGGAAAAGCAAAATAATTAAGGAAAAAGAGGAAAAAGTAAAGAGGTAAAATGAGTGAAGAAAAACAAACAAATAGCATCGAAAAGAGAAAACATGAAATTAAGAAAAAAGGAGGAAAACAACGAAACAGATTAAGGAAAAAAAGGAGGAAAAAAAGCAAATGAAGTAAAAATTAAGAGTAAAAAAAATACAAAAATAGCAACGAAAAGAAAACATGAAATAAAAAAAAACAAGAGAAATAAACAAGAGAAAAACATAAAAAAACAACACGAGAGGAAGAATAGGAAAAGGGAATGGCAGGATGGGTGAGGTGACGTGGCGCGGGATGGGAGAGGGGGGAGGGGGGGCGTAGAAGGGGGGGGGGGGAAGAAGGTGCACTTAAGGTATGCCCAGGTGTGCTAATATGAACCCTACACGCAACATTACCTGGAGTACACCTTGCCCAAAGTAGGTACCTCCCCCCCCCCCCTCCCCCCTCTCGCCCCACTCTGACTCTACCTCTTTGCTGTCTGACTAAGAATGCTGCTGCTAATAATAATAATAATGATAATAATGATAATGATGATGACGATGATGACAATAGTTCAGTGCGTGCTTCGTAGAAATGCAACGTTAAGCTTAATTCGAAACCAAGGGCGGCGGTGGTGATTATCAATATAGCTTTTCTCTTTGTCTTTTGTGCTTATGTGTGTGTGTGTGTGTGTGTGTGTGTGTGTGTGTGTGTGTGTGTGTGTGTGTGTGTGTTGCGGTTTCCCAATATATCTCTCTCTCTCTCTCTCTCTCTCTCTCTCTCTCTCTCTCTCTCTCTCTCTCTCTCTCTCTCTCTCTCTCTCTCTCTCTCTCTCTCTCTCTCTCTCTCTCTCTCTCTCTCTCTCTCTCTCTCTCTCTCGCAGAAGCACACGTTCACCCATAAGAGGAGAGACAGAGACAGGCACAGGACGTTAGTTATTCTCTGTCTTGCTATTATGGTCCCTTCTCTTCCTTTCCTGGCCGTTCCCTTTCCTTCTTTCTTTCCTTCTTCCTTTCGTGTCTTGATTATTTTATTTTTCGCTTCCTTTCACGTTTTCACTCTACATTTATTTTCTTTTTCGGTTCCTGCCATTTTTTTTCTTATTTCTTGCTTTTTCTTTTGGTTCTATTTATTTACCTATCATTTTTTTCTTATTTTCTTTCTATTATGAGTCTCACGTACCTATGTCTTTTTTTTTTCGATTCTAGTCTCTCTCGTTTCTCTCTTTCCCTTCGTGTTCGTGTTCTGATTCTTTCTTTTCTTCTCTTCTCCGATCGTATTTTGGTCCTTATTGTCATGTATCTGTTTCTTCTTTTCATTCTTCCTTACATCGGTTTCTCTTTTTCTTATCTTTTTTGTTCCTTATTTTTATACGCTTTTTTCTCCTTTTTATTATTTCTTGTCCTAGTTTTCTTTTCCTTATCGATTTTTCTCTTTGGTTTCTTATCTTTATTTCTCCTTTTCATTATTTCTTGTTTTTGTTTTCTATTTCTGTCTTTATTTTTGCTTCCTGGTTTCTTTTACTTATTTCTCCTTTTCAATATTCTTAGTCTTGTTTTTTTTTTTTTTATTGTCGTGTCTGCTCACTGGTTTTCTATTTCTTGACACTTTTTGTTATTTGGTTTCTTATACTCGCTCCTCCTTTTCATTATCTCTCGCCTTGGTTTTCTATTTTTTATGCCTTTTCTCATTTCATATTTATTGTCTTGCTGGTTTGAATTTTCACCTTTACATCCCTTCCCTTTCCATTCCATCCCATTATCCTTCTCCTTCCCTTCCCTTTCTATTCCATCCTTCCCTTCCCTTCACTTCAATTTACCTTCCTTTCCCTTCCATCCTTCTCCTTCCCTTCCCTTCCTTTCCCCTCACTTATCTTCCCTTTCTATTCCCTTCCCTTCCCTCCCTTCTTTTCCCCTCCTTTAATCTCACTTCAACCCTTCCCTTCCCTTCCCTTCCTTTCCATCAATTCCCTTCCCTTC
>NC_066536.1:15654162-15684162 GCF_024679095.1 Eriocheir sinensis
ATTAAACGAGGAAAAGGAAGGTAAGAGAAGGTGGATTAAAAGGAGGAAAATCGAATGTAGGAGTATGAGGATGAATGAGGAAGGAAGAAAACGAAAAAAGAAAAGGAAGAAGAGTTGGAGACGGAGGAGGAGGATCAAAGAGGATAAAGGAGGAAATAGAGAGGAAAGAGAATAGTAGGGAGGGAGAGATGGCTGTGTAGGAAGAAGGAAAGACTGAAAAGAGAAAAAAAAGAAGAGGAAAGAGTGGAGGAGAGCTGTGCAAGGAAAGGAAAGAATGTAGAAGGCAAGGAGAAGGAAAACAAAGAAGAAAAATAAAATAAAAGTGGAAGAACTTTAAAGAGTACTGCATAAGGGCAAGGAAGAAATGGAAACGAGAAAGAAGACAGAAGAAAGAAAAGAAGAAAACAAGGTGAAAAAATGAAAGAAAGAAAAGGAATGTGGCGAAGGAGGAAGGAAGAGAGAGAAAACGATAAAGAGGAAAAATATAATAAAAGGAGGAGGAGGAAAGACGAGTTAATAAAGAGGAGGGGGAGAGGGGGGAGGAAGGGATGGAGGAGAAGGACATTCGAGAGTAGGGGAGAGGGGAGAGAAGGGGGAGAAGGAAAGAGAAGGGGAAGTACAAGGGGAAGATGGAAGGAGACCGCTGTTGTTGGGTGTTCCTTAGGGTGGCAGGGCAAGCGACTGGTTCCTCTTTTGTTTGTGCTTGCTGTACCGGCTTACCTTCCCAGACTACCTGCATATACCCCCCTCCCTCCACTCCCTCCCCCCTCCTCCTCCGCCTCCTCCTCCTCGTCCCAACCCAGCACGCCTAACCGTATTCACCGCAAACCGAATTTATGTCCAACGCGGGGAAATTCTTATACAAGCCTCCACGCCACGCAGCAAGGGGTGAAGGGAAGGAGGGAGGGGAGGGAAGGAGAGGAGGGAGGGAGAGACGCGTGGTCGAGGGAGGGGCGTCAGGCGTAGTATTGTTTGGTATGTTCGTGGCCATTGTGGGTTCGACGGGAGCTTATGATTAGTGTTAATGACGGGAGGGGAGGTGATAATGATCTGGTGATATTGGCTTTATACTATTGTTATTATTATTATTATTATTATTATTATTATTATTATTATTATTATTATTATTATTATTATTATTATTATTATTTATGCCATCACTTTTACTCTCTCTCTCTCTCTCTCTCTCTCTCTCTCTCTCTCTCTCTCTCTCTCTCTCTCTCTCTCGCCAGCCATATATCTCTCTCGTGTAGTATTAAGACAGACAAGCGTTCGTTCGGCAGATATTTTTTTTCACTTTACCACACAATGGACACTATATTCCTCAACTCTCTCTCTCTCTCTCTCTCTCTCTCTCTCTCATAGTCGAGGCGGCGCGAGAGAGAAAGAGAGAGGTTGCAAAATCTATTCCTGCTATTTACCATTCGCTGCATCCACTTTCTTCGGCGTGAGGGAGAAACACAAATCCACAGAGGGAGATAACACGTCGGGGAATTAGGAAAGAAAACGGCAGAGGGCGCAACAGATCACCTAATAGCGAACAGTTTAGAGTGCACAGACTTGCGCCGGCGAGTACGGGCGGGATACGAGGCAGCGAAATCGTTACATCACGCAGGTAATTACGCTGATTGGGCCATTAATTACGGGTAAATGAGCCGCGTCGAGCAGGTGAATAAACGCTGACTGCGGGAAAACTAAAGCAAGTCGTTAAGCGCGGGAAGAGGTCCATTTGTCCGGCGGTGCGCTCCACTTCCTGCCTCGTTTGTTAGCTTGGTTATGTTGCTCCCTCTGGCGGATATGTTTTGTTTTCTTCCCTTTTTTTCTTTTTTATATGTCTTTTTTTTATTTGTCTCACTCCCTCTGGCGTCTGTGTTTGATTTATATACCTTTTTTTTCTTCCTTGTGTTTTATATTTTTATTTGCCTTTCTCTTCTTTAATCTTCCTTTTTTTGTGGTTCCCTCTAGCGACTGTGTTTTATTTCTTCCTTTTTTTTTTCTTGTATTGAGCTTTTTTTATATCTTTCTTTTCTTTTTAATCTATTTTGGTTGCGTCGCTCCCTCTGGCGTGTGTTTTATTTCCAGTTTTTTTCTTTTTTGTATTTATTTTTGTTTATCTTTCTATTCTTCAATCTATTTTGGTGTACGTCGGTTCATCTAGCGGTTATGTTTTCTTTCACCTTTTTTCTTTGTATCTCTTATATTTATCGTTTTTGTATATATTGTTATGGTGGTACACTCCGGCGGTTCTTTTCTTCCTCTACCTTTCTGTTTATCTTTCTTTCTCTATTATGCTATACTCTGGCGGTTGTTTTCTTTTTTTAATTTTCTATGTATCTATCTTTCTATTTATCTCTCGTTTTAATATATAGTGTCTGTTACCGCTACATAATTATGATATACTAACTTACTTTCACGATATATCTTACTTAAGCTATCATGCATTCTCTCTCTCTCGTTCACATGACTTTATTTACTTTGGGTCAAGAGGGGACCACCTAGTTTGGCCCTACGAACTGTGTGGTCTCATTATCATCTTCATCATCTTCAGCCATTACTAGTCGACTGCACGACAAAGGCAATAAACAACTCTCTTCCCCTCCCTGATCTTAGTGTACTTCATCCTGCCTCGGCAAATGCTCTAACTTCATCTCTCCTCGTTGCACATGGCGGTCAATGGGAGTTTCCTAAGCCTAAAGTTCCCTTCCGCCCTAACATATCTTCCCTCCCCTCTATGATAAGTACAGGAAACAAGCGCCAATATAAACATTTCACCGGTAATAAACAAGGACACAAATCATCAAGAACCTTTGAGAAATAATTAATGTTAACTATAATTCTCCATGCCTCCTTTATCTTATGTCTCCTTCACCCGTTTCAAGCAAACCCACAAATGACACCTAAACCCTGTAAGATAGTAAGGTAACAGCAAGAACAAGAAGAATAAGCTCTCTATAGAACAAACTGGGGAGGTGGTGGTGGTGGTGGTGGTGGCTGCTGAAGAGTGAGCCCGCCATGTTAGGCAACGACCAAATAAAGAATCCGTGAATGGCAAATACTTTAAAAAATACAACAACTATGGTTATTCCGAGGTAAAAGGTAAATACACCCAAAATGAAAAGGAAACTATAGCAGAAAACATACGATAATAAGCCAACAACGAACATATATACATAGCGTGTGGTACTCATAGGTGAACATTGCCATAGTCAAACCAGATTGCCGAGATCCATAGGCAACATGTGAGAAGAAGAGATAGGTGTTGGGACTGTGGCAAAGCGGCGGGGAGGAAAGGACCCGCGGGAGGCAACACCAAAACAATTTCGCCACTATGATTTGACTACATGTATATTGCTCCACCGCGCCGTCCATCACCAACCACCTAGCAGTATCCCCCCCACCACCACCTCACACCTTATCCACCTGTATTTTAGTCATCCTTGGGCTCACCTGTAACTTGGTCACCTCCTCGCCACGCCGACGCCTTGATCTTCACGAAAATGAGAACGGGGATCGCGCACGTCAAACGACACTCAAAAAAATTAGATAAAATAGGTCACTAACGGCTGACACGTTCTCCCGCTCCCGCCCGCCGCTGTGTCCACGCTCCGGGGCTTCACGGAGCTGCCGCAATGACGTCACAGATCACGTCAGCCTCCAGCCAATCACAAGCCTTCTTCTCATCCCAAGCCAGCCCTCATGATCACAGGATCCGGTATTTCATGTCATATAATCTTAGAGTATTTTTCTTAATATTTCTCATGTGGTTTTGGTATATTATGAATAGTTAAAAGTACTTAATGGTCATATATACACACAGAACACTGTTAACAAATGCGAGAGGAAGTCACATGGGCAACGGTTTCCATGATAACGATGTCAGGCATATCCGCTGAACCAACGAAAACGGGAAAGTCGAGTGTAGGAAGTACTTTATAAAACCTTCTCTCTCTCTCTCTCTCTCTCTCTCTCTCTCTCTCTCTCTCTCTCTCTCTCTCTCTCTCTCTCTCTCTCTCTCTCTCTCTCTCTCTCTCTCTCTCTCTCTCTCTCTCTCAAAAGTCCCTCTCTCTCTCTCCTCCTATGCCTGCCTGAGTTTAACTGGACATGCCAGGCTATATTTATTTTTATCTTGAGCTATTTAGACCATAAGTATTTTTTTTTAATTCTTATCATGTAATTTATTCTTCGTTCCTTGATCTTTAATTTTGTGGTTAAGAGCAAGGTGATTGAGTGTGTTTCTGTGTTAAAAAGCAAGGTAGGTATAGTGGTCTGCCTCTCTGTCAGTCTTTATCACGCCTACCTGTCTTCCCCCTTCTCTCACTCTCACTCTTACTCTCTCATAAGACCTAACACCGAAACTGAAAGAAATTTTACCCACCTTTCATTACAACCCTCTTACATTCTTCATCTAGGTCCCTTTGCTTAAAAAAATCCCTATACCATATTATTTCTCTTTAAAACATCTCTACTTTGCTTTGCCCGCCTTCCTCAATACCTTTTACCTCTGCCCAAGCTGCCAATCTCCATCTACAGCTTTCGTCTTTACTGTCCTCTCTCTCTCCCTCACCTTGCTGCTCCTCTGGCCTCCCTACCTGCGTACCACCTTCTCTATACCATATTATTTATCTTTAAAACCTCTCTGCTTTGCCCGCCTTCTTCACTACCTTCTACATCTGCCAATCTTCAATTTAACTGGAAACTTTATATCTCCTCTCTCGCGAAATCAGCTTCCTCGAGGTTGGGCGCTCTCTATCGTCTCCGCCAGTTCTTCTCTCCCACGCAGTTGCTATCCATATACAGGGGCCTTGTCTGCCCTCGTATGGAGTATGCATCTCACGTGTGGGGGGGCTCCACTCACACAACTCTTCTGGACAGAGAGGAGTCTAAGGCTCTTCGTCTCATGAGCTCTCCTCCTCCTACTGATAGTCTTCTTCCTCTTAAATTCCGCCGCGATGTTGCCTCTCTTTCTATCTTCTATCGATATTTCCACGCTGACTGCTCTTCTGAACTTGCTAACTGCATGCCTCCCCCCCTCCCGCGGCCCCGCTGCACACGACTTTCTAATCATGCTCATCCCTATACTGTCCAAACCCCTTATGCAAGAGTTAACCAGCATCTTCACTCTTTCATCCCTCACGCTGGTAAACTCTCGAACAATCTTCCTTCATCTGTATTTCCTCCTGCCTATGACTTGAACTCTCAAAAGGAGGGTATCAGGACACCTCTCCTCCCGAAATTGACCTTTCTTTTGGCCACCTCTTTCGATTCTTTTTTGGGAGCAGCGAGTAGCGGGCTTTTTTTTATTATTGTTTTCTTTTTTTGTGTGTGCCCTTGAGCTGTCTCCTTTGTTGTAAAAAAAAAAATCTCCATCTACATCTATCGTTCTCACCTGCCCTCTGTCTCACCTTGCTGCTCCTCCGTCCCACTATCCCTATACCATATTATATCTCTTTAAAACCTCTCTACTTTACCTGCCTTCCGTAATACACCTGCCAATCTCCATCCTCACCTCTCGTTCTCACCTGGCCTCTGTCTCACCTTGCTGCTCCTCCGGCCTCCTTACCTGCGTCCAACCTTAACCGGGCCTATATCCTTCTTCAACTACGTCCTTCTTCCCAGCCTACCTCCTCCTCTCCTGCCTGTCCTGCCCGCCCTTCACAGCCTCCCAGTAACCACCCCCAGCCTGCCACGACCACTCCCTCCTTCAAGTTCGCCTGCACGTCCGCCTGCTTGCCTGCCCGCCTGCTTGTTCGCCTACCTCCTGCATGTTGCTACGGCGCCAAAGCAGATGAATTAAACGAAAATAATTATATATGTTCGTTCAAGGCCAGAGTCTGCTGTGCTTGTGAGTTACGTGTATTAGCCCCCTCCCCACTCTCTCTCTCTCTCTCTCTCTCAATATTCGATCTAGTTATTTTCGACATCCATTTCTTCTTTCTTTTCCCTCTTATCTCCCTCCACCACCTCTCCCTCTCTCCCTCTCTCTCTCTCTCTCTCTCTCTCTCTCTCTCTCTCTCTCTCTCTCTCTCTCTCCCCCCCCCCATCCTCTCTCTCGCGTTTCTGTTTCCATGGGGGAGAAAAGGTGGGCTGGTTTACATGTGCTTAATTGTGCAGTCAGTCTGTTGTACATTCTTACGAGGCTTCTGATACGAATTCCATGAAAGATAAGACACGACCATTAAACCTTTATCTCCTGACTGGCGTTCTGTCTGTCTGGAGGAGGGAGGGAGAGCGGGGGAGAAGGCGAGGAAGGAAGAGAGATGGAGGGGAAGGGGAGAAGGAGGAGGAGGAGGAGGAGGAAGGGGAAAGGAGATTAAGCTTCGTTTCATTCCGCGTGGGCGTATGATAAGGTTTAGTCTCCCTCCCTCCCTCTCTCTTTCTTGGTCTTTTTTTCTTTCTTTCTGTTATATTTTCGTCTAATTGTCTTTTCTTCTGCTTTAGTGCTTCGTTATCCTGCATCTTATCTCATCCTTTGATTCATAACTTCTTCCACATCTCTTTTTTTTTTTTCTTTCCTTCTTTCTTTCATTATTCCTTTCCCTCATCTCTCTCTCCCTCTCCCTCTCTCTCCCTCTACCTCTCCCTCTCTCTCTCTCCCCACACACACACACAACTCCTCATATATTCCTAAACCTTGCTCCTTTTCGTTTATTCTCTGCAAGACGAGGCGAGGCGGTGCGGGGGTTGGTTGAGGCATTCCTTTGTTCCTACGCTGGCCTATCGTCTTCATAATCGAACAAGTTTCTTCTATCGGTAATAATAATAATGGATTCCGCGGCTTATCTTGCGCGGCCCCAAGTTGGTTACGTATACGTCTGTGTTTCGGAGTCTTTTGTTCCGCTCTTCGCCTTATCTGCCTTGTCTGCCTCGAGATCTCGGCTATCGGGCCTCTCTTTCTTGTGATGTTGTTTACGGCTTAAGGCTTTCATAGTGTTTCCAGCAAGGTTATAACAGGTAAACGTGCGTAGGAGCCAGGTGTTTCTAGTCTGGTATGAAAGAGAGAGGGAGAGGAAGAGAGAGAGAAGTGGGGGAAAGCGAGAGGCGAATGCTTATGGCCGAGGGTTTCATAGCATTTTCAGAGAAGTTATAACAGGTAAACATGCGCGCCAGGTGTTGCTAGTCAGGTGTGCATAGGCGAGAGAGAGAGAGAGAGAGAGAGAGAGAGAGAGAGAGAGAGAGAGAGAGAGAGAGAGAGAGAGAGAGAGAGAGAGAGAGAGAGAGAGAGAGAGAGAGAGAGAGAGAGAGAGAGAGAGAGAGAGAGAGAGAGAGAGAGAGAGAGAGAGAGAGAGAGAGAGAGAGAGAGAGAGAGAGAGAGAGAGAGAGAGAGAGAGAGAGGATACTGTTACGCCAATCAAGCTCACAGCCTAACCGGGTCGCTCTTAACTGCACCTCTAATTCATTCTGAGGGTGTCACTGCCGCCGCCATTTCCCTCGTTAAGTTTGATTTACGCGGCCATTCTTACGCCTTTATCGCGCCTGGCGGAGGGTCGGGGGCCGGGACTCTTCGTTTCTTCCTTTGCTCTTGTGTAGGGAGTGTCAGAGAGGCTGTAAGGGGTGTAGGGAGTGAAGGGAGAGATGTCAGATTGTGTACGGGATGTGGAGTGTGGGGGGATGTTGGGAGTGTGTAAGGGGGTGTTAGGGAGGACGTCGGCGGGGTGTAGGGGGTGTGCTGGGGTGGTAGGGAGGGTTTACAAGTTAGTCTTTACTATGACCACCGAATGCGTACAAGAATCAAATGAGGATCCGCCGAAGGGAATCTGATGCTAATTTATACTTCCTTGCTCCATCTCTATTAGCATTCCTTATTAGTGTGTGTGTGTGTGTGTGTGTGTGTGTGTGTGTGTGTGTGTGTGTGTGTGCGTGGAGGTGAGGCTACAGACTACCGGCTTGTACCTCCACCCTCCTAATTTTCACTCCTGGCTACCTGGCCGGTGAGCCTAATTAAAAGTGGACCAGGTAACGTAAGTACAGGCCCCGAAAATTATAATGGCGGCCGGTGAGCCTCAGTAAGCTGTGTGGCGCCTTGTCCTGGTGACTTATGGCCGGCGCTTCATCTCCCGCCTGGTGACTGGGGGGCGGATTCTGCAACATTTCGGCGCCCAACCACACGTATTTAACAAGACATTCACAGGAGTTTTGGGCATTTCCAGGAGTAGTTTTCTGACCCTGGAGGTAGTTTAACTCTTCCTCTGTACCATGAACCTGAAGAATCACTCATTAGAACCCTCCTGATCTCAATTTAGGCCTCTTGAAATAGTTGAGGTGAGGAGCGTTAGCGTCTGACAATGCCGACTTGGGCGAGAGGCGTGGTCTGTCCTGGCGCACTAAACGTCCCTAAAGGTGATAGTCCAATGTCCCCACGCTTGTAGCATCGACTTCAGTGGCTGGTTCGTGTCTAGCACTCTCCTGCCTTCAATGCTTAACGCTCATATGTTCCTTTGTACGCCCCCGGGAGAGGCAACGTCAAGGGAGTTAAATTTGAGAAATGAAGATTGAAAAAAGTAATAATCCTAGTTATCCCTTGTCAAAATACGTCCATAATCGACCTCAACGACCGATTCTTCGCTGGTATTGTTTTGCCACCAACTCCTTAACACTCATGATATGTATTCTCTTGCAAGCTTCAGGGAGAGACAACGCTAAGAAAGTTAAATTAAAGAAATGAAGATTATAAACACACACACAAAAAACACATGCTTTCTCAATATACAGTAATTCCTCCGAGGGGTCAAACACGGGAGCGAGGGAGGAGGTTCAGCGTGGCATCCCAGTCAGACCTTTAAAAGCGACCCCACAAAAGGAAACTAAAGGAGAACACGCAACAATAAAGGAGAATTAACCGCGTATGCACAAAATAGGTATGAGCGAGCCAGGCAAGCAAGCGGGGAGGCGAAAATTAAAACTGAACAATTTTCTCTCGTCGGCATATACACCTGACAGGTAAGGGAGTTAATTGCAGGTGCTCGCAGGTAAGGTACGAGACTGCCTGCCTTACCTGTTCGAGATGGATTGTAATTGGACGCTAAAATCTGAACAGGTTGTGCGTGTAGTGGCGGAGAGCGAGAGAGCGAGAGAGCGAGAGAGAGAGAGAGAGAGGGGGGGGGAGGGAGCTGACCGGAGTGCCCCCAGCTAGGAAGATTTTTTGGTGGTCATTTAAGTCACGTCCAGAGATGACTTACTGAAGAAGGAAAGGAATGAGAGATGGAGGAAGAGCGGAGATAAAAGAAGGAAGGAAAGAAGATAGGGAAAGAAGAGAGAAAAGAGGCAGAGATAAGAGAGGTGAGAGGAGGAAGGAGAGGGAGAAAGGAAGGCAGGAAAAGAGGTGTTGAAGGAGGAAGAGGGTAAAAAAAGACAGAGTAAAGGTAGGAGGTGGAAAAGGATGAGTGGGGTATTATAAGGTAGAAAGAAATAGACAGAAACGAGAGGGAGAAGGGAAAGGAAAGATGAAATGAGGGAGAGAGACGGAGGGGAAAAGAGAAAAAGGGAGGGAATGGTATGGGAAAGGAGGGTAGGGTAGCATAGAAGGCATAAAAATGATGATAAAGAGAAATAAAATGAGGTTAGAGAGATAAAAGAAGGAAGGGGAGAATGTGGATGGAAAAAAGAGAAAATCAGAAAAGGAAGATACAAGGAAAGAAAAAAAAAGAGAAACGGAGAGTAAGAGAACAAGAAGAATCGCAACACTCAATTCTCAAGAAGGAAATTATTGCCTATCAAAATTACAAGTTTAAGGTAAAGTGATACAGAATAATATGAATATAAATGTAGCACTATTACAGATTGTTATTAGTCCTCCTCTTCCTCTTCATTCTTCTCCTTTGCTATGTCTTCCTAATGCCTCCTCCTCCTCCTCCTCCACCTCCTTCTCCTTCTCCTCCTCCTCCTCTTCCTCCTACTCCTCTCTTCGTTTTGTTCTTTCCTGTTCTTGTTCTTGTTCTTCATCTTATTATTATTTATATTTCCATCGTTCCTCCTCCTCTTCCTCCTCCTCCTCCTCCTTCATTTCTTCTTTCTATTCGACAGCCTTCATTAATATCATCACTCTTCACACACACACACACACACACACACACACACACACACACACACACACACACACACACACACACACACACACACACACACACACACACACACACACACCCAAAAAAAGAAAATTGCAGGAGAAAATGAAAGAAGGAAAAAAAAATCTCCCGAGTAATCCAAGGTCTGGAGAGAAAGTTTTGCTCAACACTTGAAGTCCATCGGCGGCGGATTAATGGAGTGTCTTGCGCATTATTTGGTCCTCAAGCGGCGCAGGGAAGAAGAAGAAGAAGAAGAAGGCTTTACTATTTCGCCTTATTTGAAGTGCGGAAAATGTGGCAACGGCGGTGGTGGAGGTGTCTTAATTTTTGTTTTTCTTTATTTTCCTTTTTTTCTACATATACCAAGGGGAGATAAGACGAGAGAGAGAGAGAGAGAGAGAGCGGACAGGTGATTTCTTAACTACCATTCAAGTCTTAATAACTTACTTTGTGATCTCATCCCTGCTAATCAACTCTCTCTCTCTCTCTCCACCCTTGGCCTGTAAAAGGAGTTATTTCTCTTCCAAGCACAAAAGAGGGCAATGAATGCGGGCGTCTCCTGTTGACACACTCTTTAAAACCAAGCATTGTACTTCTGCGTAGATTTATTGCAGTCCCTCCCGTATATGGTGAGGGTGGGGGGGTCATGGGGAGGGTGGTGAAGGTGGTGGTAGGGGGAGTGAGGGTGATGGTGGGGTGATGGAGGTGGGGGGTGATAGGGTGACAAAGAGGTGAGGGGGAGGTTAGCCATCTTCCTTTTCCTTCTTTTTCTCCCTTCGGCGGAATGGAAAGAAAACAAAAACAAAAGAGAAGTAATTAAAAAAAAGAACGTGAAGAATTTTAAAGACGAACTAAAGGAAATGGTGATAACTGCTGGGATAACACACACACACACACACACACACACACACACACACACACACACACACACACAGATGCATCGCCACCCCCTGCGTCATCTATCGTGTTTTCCTTTGAGCCGTGTTTTTACAAGCTCCATTTTCTTTGCCTATATTTACTCTGCTTCCTTTTTCCACACTCCATTTTCTTTAAAGAGAGACATCGGGTATTATTCTTTGACTCTCTCTCTCTCTCTCTCTCTCTCTCTCTCTCTCTCTCTCTCTCTCTCTCTCTTAGTCTCATCTTTTCCCCTTTTATATTTTCTGTCCAGCATTTTCCTCGTTCTCTTTACTCCTCTATCTTCTCCTCCTCCTCCTCCTTCTCCTTTTCCTCCTCTTTTTCCTACCTGCATTTGTCCTCTTTTATACTTTCTTCTCTTCCTCATCCTCACCAAAAGAAGTTATATTCCTCCTCTACTTCCCCTTCATCTCCTCCTCCTCCTCCTCCTCCTCCTCCTCCTCCTCCTCCTCCTCCTCCTCCTCCTCCTCCTCTTCTTCCTTCAACCTCCCTTCTACCTCTTACTACACTTACTTCCTCTAAGATTAATTTCTGTTCTCTCTCTTTAATTGCCCCATCAACCTCAGTGCGGGTATTCCATTGGCGTATCAGTGAAAGGGACATTAATTAGCCCCGGCCAAGGTGAGCCAAATAAAAGCAATTTACAGCTGCGCCAGGTATCCCAAGAGCCCAGGTAAATAAATGGACTCTGCGCTGACGAGAGTGATGCTGTAAGGAGGAAGGAGGAGGGGGAGAGGAGGAGCAAATATATAATACAAGTTTATTCCCGCTCGTGAAAACTTGTTCTGAGGAGGAGGAGGAGGAGGAAGAGGAGGGGGAGGAGGAGTGGGTGGAAGAGGAGGTGGAAGAGCTGAGTACTAGCTGAGACGGAAAAGATAACGTAGAAGGAAGAGGAAGGATGTGGATAAGTACGACACAGCAGTAAATGTAGATAAGAAAGATAAAAAAAAAAAATCGAAAGAACAGACATAGAAAATAATGAAGGGAAGGAAAAATGGGTGAAAGAGGAGGTGGAAGCTTCGGTGGAGGAGGACACGAATAAAGTCAAAGGAAACATGGAAACATGGAAACATGAACTATCAGGCAGCAGAAAGCCTGTTGGCTCATTACTAGGCTGCCTGCGTTCAGTGATTTAATCAATCCGTTTGCCACAGGAGTGGCTTGCAGGGAATGATTAAAGCACTTGTGTACCTACTCTTGGGAACGTTCAGTTCACACCCGTTGCAGCAAAGTGGCGATCAATGCGTTTCTTGAAGGAGTTGATGGTCTCTGCGCTAACCACTTCTGCAGGAAGGCTGTTCCAGTGGCGAACAACTCTATTCGAGAAATAACTCCTGCCGATGTCGGTATTGCATCGCTTTGCTTTAATTGTTTTTCCGTTGTTTCTTGTTCTCAGGTTAGTTTGTAGTGTGAAGAGTTTGGAGTGACCAACGTTGCTGAGCTTGTTCAGGTACTTAAAGACTTGTATCATGTCTCCCCGCAGTCGTCTCTTTTCCGACGTGAAGAGGTTGAGTCGCTCGAGTCGTTCTTCATAGGGTTTCGTCCTCAGTGATGGTATCATCTTCGTGGCGCGGCGCTGTACTCTCTCAAGTAATTCAATGTCTTTCCTGTAATTAGGAGACCAGAATTGCACGGCGTATTACAGGTGGGGCCTTACCAGCGAATTATACAAGGATAACATAACTCCCGGCGTCTTGTATTCGAAGTTCCTCGATATGAACCCAAGCATTGTATTGGCTTTGGAGGAGGAATAGGCGGAGGAGGAGGAGGAGGATCGATAAATGGGAAAAAGGAATAATGCCTAGAAGAAGAAAAGATAGAAGTAGTAAAAGATGTAGATGAGAATGAGGAAATGGAGGAAGAGAGGGAGAATTGGAAGCAGGACAGGGTAAAGGATAAAGAAGAGGAGGTGGTAAAAGAGAGGAAGACATAAAGAAGAAAAAAGAAACGAGTGTAAAGAAATGTGGAAGTGGAGTAGAAAAACAAGAAAAATTAACAGAATGATTGAATAAGGAAAAGAAGGAAGGAAAAAGAAAGAGACAAAGTGAAGAAGTAGTCGTAGAAAGATGAGAAGATAAGGAATAAGTTGGAAAGCGGATAAAAAAAAAAAAGAGTAGAGCAGACAGAATACTGCTTAGAAGATCGGATGAAAAAGAGGAAGGGAAGAAGCTGCGAGTCTAAGAGGATGAAGAAGAGATGGAGAAGGAGGAGAAAGAAACCGAAGAATGAATGGAAAAGGAAGACGAAGAGAAAAAGAAGAGAGAGAGGTGAAAACAAAAGGTGGGTTAGGAGTTTGAGGAAGGTAAAAAGATGCAAGGGGTTGTAAGAGGAAGAGGTGAGGAGAAGAACGAGGGAGACAAGGAAGAGTGGGGGGGACAAGGACGAACAAAAATAGAGAAAGGAGAAGAAGAAGAAGAGGAAGAAGAAATAGTGCGTGACTCTTAGGCGAAGCAGGAGCAGCAACAAGCAGGTGGCGGGGAAGAGGAGGAGGAGAAGGAGGGAGGGAGAAGACCATATAAGGAACATTAAGCCAGCAAAGGACTCGTGGTTTGGGGTAATGCTGAAGGAGGGAAAAGTTACGAGGAAGGGAATTACCTGAGGACTCCAACCTTACCATCCTTGACACGCTGGCCGCCCCCAATCCCCCCTGCCCTCGATCCTTCCCTCCTTCCCCTCCACTCCTTCCCCTCCTCCTTCCTTCCCCTCCTTGCTACAGAAAAACCGACTCACTGAGAGCACAAAAAAAGGAAAATTGAGGGTGATTGAAGGCGGGAAAAAGTGGTAACCCGTCATTAGTGTTGAAGGACAAAAAGAAAAAAAGGGAAAAGGAGTTCGATATTCTGAAGGATATACGTGACGCTTTTATGGAAGGACCGAAGGAATGTGTTGAAGTTACTGAATGGAGTTGCTGTTGTTGTTGTTGGTGGTGGTGGTGTTGGTTGTAGTTGTGGTGGTGGTGGTGGTGGTGGTAGTAGTAGTAGTAGTAGTAGTAGTAGTAGTAGTTGTTATGAAATAATGCTAATAATAATATGGAGAACCACGAAACTGATAATAATGATAATAGTAATAAATATAACAAGGATAACAAGGATACCATTAGGAAAATATTAATATAACTGTAAAATAACCTTGCACAGTCCTTTCCACTCATCTCACTACATCCAATGAGCTAAAAGGAAAAAAAAAGTTGCAGAGGAGAGGAAATAGAGGGAAACAAGATGAGGTGAAGGGAGCGAGGGAAAAAGAGGAAGATGGAGAGAAAAGAAAAACCAGAGACTCTTCGACCTTGCCTTTGGCCTATGAAGGGAGGAGGAGGAAAAAGAGGAGAAGGAGGAGGAGCAGGAGGGGGAGGAGGAGGAGCAGGAGGGGTAGGAGGAGGAGCAGGAGGGGTAGGAGGAGGAGCAGGAGGAGATGAAGACGAAGAGGGATAAATTTTTGAGGTACTTTGCTAGAATATTGAAGGAAATTGTGATGCTGTTGTTATTGTTTTTATTTACGTTCTTGTGGTGGTGGTGGTGTTGAAAGTGTTACTATTGTTGATTGTATTGGTAGTGGTGGTGGTGGAGTGATTTTCAAAGGCCCCTCAAACAATCACTTTTTTTCAGAGCAGTCTATTGTTATTTATCTGAACGAAAGGCTGAAGAGACGCGTACTGATCGTCTTCTTTTTTTCTCCTGCTGACCCCCTCCCCGCGCAGTATTATTTTATATCGAAGTCTATTTGTCTCGGTGTCTCCCATGCATCGTAGATTAAACTCCTATTTTGTAATTTTCGCACGCACATGCACACACACACACACAAACACACACACGCACACACACACCACACCACCACCAACACTACCATCACCATTACCACCATACCATTACCACCACCATCACCACCACTCACACCACTACTACTAACACCATCCTAACCAACACCAGTATCACCACAACCACCATCAAAACACCTTCTCCCTGACACACACACACACACACACACACACACACACACACACACACACACACACACACACAAACGCACAAATTCACACCATCAATTACTCAAAAACTCATAAAAAAACGATAGTACGAGAACACATCTATACCAACACACCTGAACTCACCCATCTAATTAAACCCCTCCCCCCTCCCCCTACCCCCCCCTCACACACACCTGGCCAAAACGAAACCTGCGAGGAGGCCATAGTGTTCCTGGAGCAAGTTTGACCCCGCCGCCCCCCCCCCCCCCCTCCCCACCTCACGTATTATTATTAAGGTAAGTGGGGCCATATTTTACGACGTGAGAAGGATTATAAAGGCGGCCGGGGCATGTTGAACCATAATAAATGTTTTAATTATATAAGGCAGACACGATTATAGTATTCATGACTCAGTAAGTGAATTTATGAACGCCGCAGCGGCTTGGATAGATATCGTTAGAGAAAGAGAGAGAGAGAGAGAGAGAGAGAGAGAGAGAGAGAGAGAGAGAGAGAGAGAGAGAGAGAGAGAGAGAGAGAGAGAGAGAGAGAGAGAGAGAGAGAGAGAGAGAGAGAGAGAGAGAGAGAGAGAGAGAGAGAGAGAGAGAGAGAGAGAGAGAGAGAGAGAGAGAGAGAGAGAGAGACTGCGTTGGTCTGTTGTTCAAGCCATCGTCTTGCCGGGACATAATATTTTAGGCAATGAATCGCCTCGTCGCATCGCTCGGCAGCTTCATCAAGAGCCGAGAAAAAGAGGGAGAAAACGGACAGGTAACCTTCATTAACTCTTGCCACCTTAAGCAGAAACACATTAACCGTGAGAGTAATGTAAAAGTATTATTATTATTATTATTATTAGTAGTAGTAGTAGTAGTAGTAGAAGTAATAGCAGTAGTAGTAGTGTTTGTGATAGCAGAAAAAATTGTTGTAAAAGAAGTAGGTACCAGTTGTAGTAATTTCACAATACTAATAAATCAACACTATCAATAGGAATAAATCAGTAGAATAAAAACAGAAATAAGAATAAGAAAACAAATGAGAATAATGACAATAATATCACCGGTTATAATGACAGCGCTTTATCATAACCCAAGTCATTATCTCGCTGAATGGAGATCGTGAGAAGCAGGCGACGGTCGTAACGGGACCAGGCGACGAGAGTGTGAGAGAGGGCGTGAGGACAAGGAGGAGGAGGAGGAGGGGAGGAGAAGCGAAAGATGATGAGGAGAGAGAACGCGGAGGATGCGGAGGGGAGAAGGGGGAAAGACGGAGGAGGGGAGGAGGAGAGGAGAAAGATGAGGAGAAGAGAGGAGGCGAAGGATGAGGAGGGGAGATGCAGGGAAGGCAAGTATGGGGTGGGGTACGGTAGAGTGGATGACGGGACTTTGCCGGTAAAAAAAAGACCGTGGAAAAAGCTAAAAGAGTGTAAAAAGAGTGTGGAAGGAGAGGAGAAGACTACAATGGTGGGTTTCGGTGCCGGAGAGTAGAGGAAAGAGGTGAGAGAAATGCAAAAAAAGGCGAGAGCGTGAGTTTGAATAAGGAGAGAAAGGTTAGGGATTAAAATGAGGAATGGATGTAAGAAATGATAAAGAAATGACAGAATGAGTTAGTGAAGGAAATAGTTGAAATTTGATTAAGACAGTGAAGAGGCGGAGACTGTGAGTAAAGTATTTGATAGGAGAAGGAATAAAATGAGGTATTGATGTAAGAGATGATAAAAAAATAAGAGAATGAGGAGTTAGTGAAGGAAATAGTTGAGATTCGAGTAAGACAGTGAAGAGGCGGGGACTGTGAGTGACGGATATGATAGAAGAGGTAGAGGCGTGTGAAGAAGGGTGAGGGTAAAGGGTATGGGAAGCAAGGAAAGGGAGCGGGAGGAGTAGAGGGAAGAGGAGGAAAGGTGAGCAGTGTTATAATATCGAAAGGGAGGAGGAGAGTAGTGGCAGAGAAGGGTGAGCTGACCTTGAGGATGAATTATTGTTAAGATGTCAAATTCGTGTGCGGATAATCATTACACACACACACACACACACACACACACACACACACACACATACATAAACACATTAATCCAAACCCAAACACACACACAAACACAAACAAACACAAATACACATACCTATGCAAATATAAACACGCTTATAACTCACTTGAAACATGAGCACTGCGAGCAACATTAATACAGAGCAATAAGGAAAAAAAATGCCGTGGAATATATAACGAGAGTAACTTAGGCGATATAACATTCGCTGTGTATATACGTAGTACCTGGCAATGATTCATATGCCTTTAAAGTTTGTCATTATCTATTTATTTTGTTTTGTTCTGCTTTATATTCTAACAAGAGTATACATATCAAACACGTACAAACACATGAAATAATATGTATGAGCTTTTATACGTGTCTGGAGCTAAGCCAACGTCATTATATACACAAAAACGACTTGACGACTAATAGCAATATCATAGGAATCTTAAGACCATAGAGTTAAACCGTATATCAAATTCCTACGTGTCTGCACCTAAACCAACGTCACCACATACCAAAAATACGACTGAATAACAAACAGCAAAAAAATGACCACATAAAACAACACCCGTAAACTGTACATACAATCTCCACGCATCTGTACTAAACCAACGTCACCATAAACACAGAGAAACATTCACACCACTGTGCTTCATAACTAAAACAAAGGTGACAACTCATAAAACCTCGCAGGTAAAACGTGACCGCCATAATAAGCGAGTCAGGTAAATCTCGCCGCGCATGCATACAACAGGTGTCCGGCGCGTGACTATCAAGGCATCTCCGGACTTGTGGCTCTGTGCACCGAGTCATTAATTCAGGTAACGATAAACTCAACTGCGCCACTAAGCACCAGGAATGCCCGTCAAGGTTACAATTAGCGGTTACAGGGCAAGCGTGTGTCATTAAGCGGACCATTAACTCATTTAGGACACGCCATAACTCATCACAAGCAAGGGGGCAGGGGGGGGAAAGAGAGAGAGAGAGAGAGAGAGAGAGAGAGAGAGAGAGAGAGAGAGAGAGAGAGAGAGAGAGAGAGAGAGAGAGAGAGAGAGAGAGAGAGAGAGAGAGAGAGAGAGAGAGAGAGAGAGAGAGAGAGAGAGAGAGAGAGAGATTGCATCTTTACAACAGACACACCACCACTGATTTCTTAACCCTTTCTGACACACACACACACACACACACACACACACACACACACACACACACACACACACACACACACACACACACGAGGCACGTAAAGTAAACAAAAAGAATACTGTAATTACTGTCCAGAGAAAATGCGAAAAGTTAAAAGCTTTCTAATTTTCTGTTTCTCTTTATCCATCAGAATGTTTTTTTTTCTTCTTTTAAGGAGTTTCATTTTTTATTTCTTTGGTGTATTTTTCGGTTTGGTCGTGTATGTGTGTTTGTTCGTTCGTCTGTATGTGTGTACGTCTCTGTTTGTCCATATGTTATTTTTAGGGGTTGTTTATCTTTCTGAGTATCTCGTTTGTGTGTGAAAGTGAGCTGGGCGGTAATGAAGGTGGTGAAAAGAGAGAAATTCGATACCTCGTGTTTATCTTCAGCTGTTTAATATTTTTTTTATTTATTTATTTGCGTGCGTATATATTCCTGTCTGTCTATGTCTGCCAGTAAGTCTAGTCAGTCAGTCAGTTAGTCATTCAGCCATTCAGTTTGACAGTCTGTTTGATGCGGTCTCTCTCTCTCTCTCTCTCTCTCTCGGAAAATTTCACAAGCAAGCAGCAGCAGGAGGAGGAGCAGGAGCAGGAGGAGCAGCAGCAGTAACAACAAATCAGGTAAAATTGTTGTTATTTCTTTCTTAACCAGACAAAGAGAGAGTGCAAAATTTTTCTTTATCTTTATTTTTTTTTCCTTTCGCTTAGACCATGGTGTGGCCGGCCCGTTGCTTCAGAGGGAGACAGAGAAAGAGAGAGAAAGAGAGAGTTCGGCGGACAAAGGTACTCACTCCCTCATCCCTCACTCAGGTGGACACAAAGGTACGCATTCCTTGGCCAGGTGAACGCAGCGTGTGAATGGTGACAAGAGAGAGAGAAAGAGACGAAGAGAGAGAGAGAGAGAGAGAGAGAGAGAGAGAGAGAGAGAGAGAGAGAGAGAGAGAGAGAGAGAGAGAGAGAGAGAGAGAGAGAGAGAGAGAGAGAGAGAGAGAGAGAGAATACTATCTATCTATCAATATCTATCCATCTATCGATCTATCTGTGTGTATGTGTGTGTGTGTGTGTGTCAGAGAGAGAGAGAGAGAGAGAGAGAGAGAGAGAGAGAGAGAGAGAGAGAGAGAGAGAGAGAGAGAGAGAGAGAGAGAGAGAGAGAGAGAGAGAGAGAGAGAGAGAGAGAGAGAGAGAGAGAGAGAGAGAGAGAGAGAGAGAGAGAGAGAGAGAGAGAGAGAGAGAGAATAAGGTCGAAAAGTTTGGAAAGGTGGCAAAAAAAAGGTGAAATAAAGCCATTGTGGTGATGAATGAGGAGAAGGTGACGGTAGAGGAGGAGGAGGAGGAGGAGGAGGAGGAGGAGGAGGAGGAGGAGGAGTAATAGGTTAATTGAGATGGTGGTGGTGGTGATGGCGGTGGTAGCGGTGATGAAGATGCAGAAGAAAATAGAACGACATCATAATTTTGGTGCTCCTTGTGGTGTTATGATGACACACTGGCTTCGTTCAACTATAGTGGCGGTGACGGAAAACAGGTTATGGCGGTGGTGGTGGTGGTGGTTGCGAAAGAGAGCCGGGCGGTCATGAGGGTGATGAAAACTGTAGATATTGATACCAAATGACGCTGGTGACCTTGCCTCTGATGGCGACGCAGATGGGACGACGTGGAAACAAAGGAAATCACGAGGGTTCACCCATTCTTCCTCCTCCTCCTCCTCCTCCTCCTCCTTCATTTCATTCATTTCCGCTATCTCCCGACCTCTTTCCCTCGTTTCTTTCTCTGTTTCACCTCCTTTCCCGCTATCTCGATCTCTATTGCGTTCTCTTTCTTTCCATAATCCTCCTCCTCCTCCTTCTCCTCCTCCTCCTCCTCCTCCTCCTGCTCAGCACGGTTTCAGGAACAAGCGCTCATGCTTAACC
The DNA here is from genome assembly GCF_024679095.1 of Eriocheir sinensis. NCBI lineage: Eukaryota > Metazoa > Arthropoda > Malacostraca > Decapoda > Varunidae > Eriocheir > Eriocheir sinensis. Next base: position 15,674,217 of record NC_066536.1, read on the forward strand.
AATTTATTGGACTTCTTCCAAGGTATCTATGAAAACTGGGATAATCATATCCCCAGTGATGTTATATATCTAGACTTTCAGAAAGCCTTTGACAAAGTGCCACATGAAAGACTCCTCAAGAAACTTAAGTCGGCGGGATTAGGCGACGATCTGACAGCGTGGATCAAAGACTGGCTCACTGAAAGAAAACAACGAGTTGTACTCAACGGACAGGCCTCCGAGTGGCTCCCGGTCACAAGTGGAGTGCCACAGGGGTCAGTGCTGGGACCCATACTTTTCATCATATATATCAACGACCTAGAACTAGGATTAAAATCCAATCTTTCAAAATTTGCCGACGACACAAAGGTGGGTGGAAGGCCCTCACGACGGCAGACTGCGAAATTATCCAGAGAGACCTGGACCAGATCACTGGTGGTCAGAAAATGGCAGATTTCCTTCAACACTACCAAATTTATAGTTATGCATATCGGATCCAGAAACAGCAACCACATATACCACATGGGTGGCGAACCACTACATGTTGTGCAAGAGGAAAGAGACCTGGGTCACCATCAGCAGTGACTTGAAACAAACAAAACACTGCAAGTCCGCCTGTAAGAAAGCCAATACAATGCTTGGGTTCATATCGAGGAACTTCGAATACAAGACGCCGGAGTTATGTTATCCTTGTATAATTCGCTGGTAAGGCCCCACCTGGAATACGCCGTGCAATTCTAGTCTCCTAATTACAGGAAAGACATTGAATTACTTGAGAGAGTACAGCGCCGCGCCACGAAGATGATACCATCACTGAGGACGAAACCCTATGAAGAACGACTCGAGCGACTCAACCTCTTCACGTTGGAAAAGAGACGACTGCGGGGAGACATGATACAAGTCTTTAAGTACCTGAACAAGCTCAGCAACGTTGATCACTCCAAACTCTTCACGCTACAAACTAACCTGAGAACAAGAAACAACGGAAAAACAATTCAAGCAAAGCGATGCAATACCGACATCGGCAGGAGTTATTTCTCGAATAGAGTTGTTCGCCACTGGAACAGCCTTCCTGCAGAAGTGGTTAGCGCAGAGACCATCAACTCCTTCAAGAAACGCATTGATCGCCACTTTGCTGCAACAGGAGTGAACTGAACGTTCCCAAGAGTAGGTACACAAGTGCTTTAATCCTTCCCTGCAAGCCACTCCTGTGGCAAACGGATTGATTAAATCACTGAACGCAGGCAGCCTAGTAATAAGCCAACAGGCTTTCTGCTGCCTGCTAGTCCATGTTTCCATGTTTCCTCCTCCTCCTCCTCCTCGTTCTCCTTCTCAATCTATTGCACTCATTCTCTCTGTCTTTGATCAACTTTCTCGTCTATTTTTTGTATTTCTTTCAACTTACTTCTAATTAGTTTTTATCACATACCTTCCTTCCTTTTTCACATTCATCCTTTTCTTTCTCCTCCTCTTCATTCTCATTCTTTCCCCTTTTTCCCCGATCTTTCCACCTTCGATCCCCCTTTTCGGTTTTATCCTCCATATCTTTATCTCTATTCCGTACTTATATATCCATCCCCTATTCTTATCCCTTCCTTTATTTTGAGAGGCATGGAACCGGCCAAGGCGATTCACGAGCTCACGAACTCTCAAAACAAGCAAGTCTAAGAGAGAGCACCGAGAGATAGGGTAAAGGAAGGAGGAGGAAAGAAGGAATAAACAGGACAAGGGAAAAAATAGTAAATGAAGATATACCATAGAGGAAAATAGCGGAACATAAACATTGAGGAAATAAACGTGAATAAACAAAACAGAGGAAATGAACAGAGGTAAGGAAAAGAGAGAACCAACACCAACATAAACAACAACAGCAACAAGGGTTTAATAAAAAACTGAACAAAGAAGACCTGACAAAGGAAATAAGAAAAAAATGACCCATGAGTAAGAGGGAACAAAATATAAATCTTTAAATATACGTATATACATGATGAAGCTGAGTTGACAAGGAGACAGAGAGACAGACAGACAGACAGACAGACAGACAGACAGACATTCACGACACCGATGAAGTAACCGACGCAACACCCACAAGACCAAAAACTGAAATCCCTCCCAAAAGAGGCGACAGAGATAAAAGATAAAAAAAAAACCATGGTCTTACCCAACCAACACACGATTCTTTCTGACAAACTTAACAAAGACCTCACAGGAACGCAAAAAAAGACTGCAACCTTAAAGAAAAAATAGGAAAAATAAAAATGGTGAAGGGAAAAGTTACATGCCGCCCAAAGACACAGACAGACAGACAGGCACACACTTTAGCCTTAAAATATCAAGACTGCGCGCCGGGTGCCGAGCGAAAGCAAAATGAGAAGAGGAATTAAAGTAAGAGAGACAAACAAAGTAATTACGTCTAACAACTTGCAGTAAACTTAATCCTCTTCATGGTTATCAAGGGTGAGCTTCCTCCTTACAACTCAGGAGGAAGAGGAGGAAGAGGAAAACGAAGGCGAGGAGGAGGATGATGGGGATGAGGATGAGGATGAAAAGGAGGAGAAGAGGAGAAAAAAAAGATAAACCAGAAAGATATGAGTATTTATAACATTAATACGCTAAGGGCTGAGGGATTGTAAGTGAAATTTGAGGCAATTAATACCAAATTTTGCCTATGGGCGCGGATTTGGCCGAAGTATATTCAGCCTTTTTTTTGGCACTTAAACCCATCGTAGCTACACCAAATTTTGACCTACTGGCGCGGATTTGGCCGAAGTTTATTAATTTTTTGGGGGCACTTAAACCCATAGTAGCAACACCAAATTTTCACCTATTGCCGCGGAATTGGCCGAAGTTTATTCAGTTTATGTATGTTAAGCGATATGGCCCCTATTTAACGTGAAAACGGTAATTTATTCTCCAATTTCGGGAGAGAGGGACGTTTTTGCTGAGGGGGGAGTATTGTAGCGGGCTTCGCTACAAACTCAATCATGACGCGCGGAGCAGAATCCGTGCAATTCCGTGCATTTTCCACGGGTGCCCGCTAGTAAAAATTGATACGTTACGGAGATAAAAATAAAGATTACAAGAAAGGGAAAGGAAAAAAAAATAATACAATCAACAAAAGAAAACATAAGGGGGGAGAGTTGATATATATTTCCTTACTCCATGACAACAGAAAAAAAAACTAATGATGATAACAATAACAATAATGATAATAATAATAAAACAAACAATGATAATAAAACACAAAAATAAAAGCCTTACTAAGCAGATATTTCACAGATGATAATTGAGGGGATGAACATCAGATACGAAGCCACAAATATATGAACTCGATCTCTCTAAATGTAATTGCAAAATAAAAATGATTCAGGTAACGATCAAGCGGAGAATCATTGCGACAGGTGATCGGAGTCTCGGTCGTTACGAGGTGTTGGATGTCCGATACCTGAGGACGCGAGTTTTTGCTATAATTGGTGCTGAGAGGTGCAGGTGCCTTGGCGTGACCATATACGGGGTGCGCTCTCTCTCTCTCTCTCTCTCTCTGTGTGTGTGTGTGTGTGTGTGTGTGTGTGATAAAATGATATCCAACACACACACGCGCACACACACACACACACTTTCTAAACACCTTTTTTTTTTTTACGCAGCCTCAAAACTCTTAATAAATGCCAAACACGCTCATGTCGACACATAAACAACCGGCAAAACCAAACACGATGTCGCAACACGATCATAAAAAAAAGTGTATACAAAAAAAAAAACTTAAACAAACATAAACCCTCATAAACAATCTCGCAGGTGGACTACTAATTAGACTACCTTCCCCTCCCGTGTACCTGTCGCCTCTATATAAGGGGACGATAAAGCTGCACGGTGGAAGGAATAACTTGTTGCTCTGATTAAGGAAGGATAAACATATAAATGATTACGGTTATTTAGGGCATGTTTGGCTTCGAGTGCGCGCGCCAAGACAAGGGAGCCGATGGACGAGTGGTCAGTGTGCGGGTGTAGTGAGCTCATGTACCTAAGTTCGAGTCCCACCGAAACACGCTGATTTTTCAAACCCTCGCCGAGTGGTGGAAGATTACCCACATGCTGCCCAGATCTTCAGTCAACCCTAACTTCAGCGACTTCGTTCAAGTGGAGCACCGGGGGCAGCATGGGCCATGCATAATTCCTACATCGTGGCAATCACTATAAATAAAATTCGCCTGGGCCAATAACGGGCCTGGATTGCTCAAGAGGCCCCTCAGGACAGCCTACCGGCGCTATAGACAGCACCTAAAAAATCCTGGTAAACAATGGATCAACGTTAATTCGTCAGTATCTCCTTTTCCCAGTGACTTAAACGCTTTAAAGACAAAACTGTATTAAATCCTTTTGACTTCTTCCTTGTCATCCCCATGCAGTGGTAGCGATTTGACAGTGTTCTTTTTTTGTTTTGTTTCCCCCTTGGCTACTACTTTTGCGGTGAGGGAAAGGGGAGTGCATGACCAGAAAGAATTGGAGACCTCTGCCGCGGGTGTTCCATTGAGGTTAGCAGTCTCCGGAGGGTAGAGGGCGCAAGAACAAAAGAAAGGTAGACAAACAAAGACAAACCGAAATAACAAATGCATATACACACAAGGAAAATAATAATAATAATAATAATAATAATAATAATAATAATAATAATAATAATAATAATAATAATAATAATAATAATAATAATAATAATAATGGTAAAAATAGCTAATAAAAAGAATAATGAAACATGAATTCAGACACACACACACACACACACACACACACACACACACACACACACACACACACACACACACACACACACACACACACACACACACACACACACACACACAACATGCATACACACACAAACACACACACATACATACACACGCCCCCCCTGCCCAAACACACCTGCCACTTCACCTGCCGTCCACCCGAGCCTCCAGGAACCCACGCCCTGCCACTGGGGCGTGTAATTGGAAGGCAATAAGGGGCTCATATGTACCCTGCCCGCGAGACCATTACTCCGCGGCCACACACCTCATCTGTGTGTGTGTGTGTGTGTGTGTGAGAGAGAGAGAGAGAGAGAGAGAGAGAGAGAGAGAGAGAGAGAGAGAGAGAGAGAGAGAGAGAGAGAGAGAGAGTGAGAGAGAGAGAGAGAGAGAGAGAGAGAGAGAGAGAGAGAGAGAGAGAGAGAGAGAGAGAGAGAGAGAGAGAGAGAGAGAGAGAGAGAGAGAGAGAGAGAGAGAGAGAGAGAGAGAGAGAGAGAGAGAGAGAGAGAGAGAGAGAGAGAGAGAGAGAGAGAGGGTATGGTTAAGAAGGGAAAGAAGGAGAGAGAGCACAAGGAAAACAAACACGAACAAGAACAAACAAAGAAAACACGAAGAACAAGGACAAAAAGAACTAAAACACAAAGTCGAAAAAAAAAGAAGAGCAAATGACGTAGGCACAATCTGAAGGTAAATGACGGCCAATTTGGAACGCTTTTATCCTCTCGGGCCTCCCTCCCTGCATCTCTCCTTCCGTCCCTCTCTTCCTTCTTTCCTCCCTTCCTCCGTCCCTCTACCCTCTCTCTCCCATCCCCCTGTTTCTCCTTCCCTGCATCTCGTCTTCCATCCCTCTCTTCCTTCTTTCCTTCCTTTCTCCGTCCCTCTATCCTCTCTCTCCCATCCCTGTTTCTCTTTCTCTGCATCTCTCCTTCCATTCCTCCCTTCCTCCTTCCCTCTATCCTCTCTCTCCCATCCCTCTGTTTCTCCTTCCCTGCATCTTTCATTCCATTCCTCGCTTCCTTCTTTCCTCCTTTCCTTCGTCACTCTATCCTCTCTCTCCCATCCCCCTGTTTCTCCTTCCTTGCATCTTTCCTTCTATTCATCCCTTCCTCCTTCCCTCTATCATATTTCTCCCATCCCTCTGTTTCTCCTTTCCACAATCCCTCCATCCTTTTCCTCCTTCCAAATTCCCACCCTATTCTTCATTCATTTCCCTTTCTATCCCTCTCTTCCTCGTTCATTCATCCATTCTTTCATCCTCTTCCTCCCTACCATTCATCCACCTTTTCATCTTCTTCCTCTATTCTTCTCCTCCTTCCTATTATCTATCCATCCCTCCATCCTCTTCCTCCCATCGCATCCACTTGCCCACCTGCGGCTTCATAATTTGCAGGTGATAGCAGTAATTAGGATCATCCAGGTAAGTGATTTTCCAGGTGTGTGAGGTGTGGGGGGTGAGGAGTTTTTGAAGTGGGGGTGGGGAGGAGCAAGGAAGGAAGGAGACGTGAGGTGAAGGGCAATGTAGAAGAAGGGAGATGTGATGGAAGGAGGAAGTCGTGGAGGATCAGCTAAAGAAAGGAGAAAGGGGATGCAAGTTATTTTATAAGGAGGGAGAATAAGATGGAAGGTGAAATGAGGAGGGAGAGATGACAAACAGAGCCGTATAAAAAAAAATGGGGAATGCAGCGTGACGAGTAAAGACGGGAAAGAAAGGCAGAAAAAAAGTGAGGGAAGAGATAGAGGCTAGATGTAGGAGAGAGTATAGTGTTACGGGGTAGAGGAATAAAATAAATAAACAAAAAAACAAATAAATAAATAAAGAAAGAAAGAAAGAAAGAAAGAAGAGACGAATTGAACAAATGAGACCACGAGACAGAATAGTAAGTAGAATAAGATGGGACCGAAGAGGGAAGTGAGCGGTGGGAGAAAGAAGGGAGGGAAGGTGAGGAGAGTGAGGGAGGGGGAAGGGGTGAGGAAACGGTTGAAGAGAAAAAAGAGGGGAGGTATCTTGCATGTCTGTCTGGGTCTGTTCGCCAACAATGCAGATTTATGACGGTATGGACGCCGAATGTTAGGTTCTGTTATGTAAATTTGATTGGGCCGACAGTAATACCGGGGTCGCGTTGTCCATTCTATTGATCTTGATACACATACGCAAATTTTCTTTAAGGTACGCGAAGGCCATTAATATCTCGCGCGTCAGTGGCTTGTACACAGACGGAGGTTATCATGAAGTACTCTACGAACCGGTTTTAAAGCATACAGGAGCGACGGACGAAGCAAAAAACCGCAGTAGCATTGATAGCAGTGTTTATCCTACCCCTTCCCGACGTTGACTTGGTATATACACCTTTTTGTTATCCTCCTCTTACGCCATGTGACTTTTTTACAGTACCGATGTCGAGGAAATGCACCGCGCCACCACCTCTTTGTTGGGTACTTGTTCACGTTTCTTAGTCCTTTCCTCCTTCTGTTGTGTATGTCTTCAGCGTCTCGGTATGAACTCTCGCTCGGCTTCACTTTTTTTTAACTATCTTCGTAAAGTTTTTGTTCTTTCTCTCTTCTGTGGCTTTTTAATCGTTCTTTTTTTCTTTTTCTTCTTCCTCTTGTTCTTCTTGTTCCTGTTCTTGCTCTCGTTCTTCTTGTTCTCCTTCTCTCCTCCTCCTTTGCTTCCTTTCCTGCGGTTATTCTTTCTGTTTTCTCTCTGTACTAACAACGGGAAAAACTATCTGCTCATACTTTCCAACCTGACTCATTCCCAAGCTGAGCACATTCTCGGTCACCACCACAACTCCCTCGTTTTCTCTCCCTGCGTCTAACCAGTTTATTCTCCTCTAAACTCTTGGACGAAATGTCTCCTCCGCCTCCTTTCCTGCACCACAACGCTGCCTCAAAAGTGCTTAGCTGTGTCGTCAACAATGAACAAAAAAAAAATTAGTTTCTTCCCTGCGACACTCCACGCAAGTTTTCATATGCAAGTTAGGGCGAGCTGTATAATCTACCCTTCTCCTCCTCCTCCTCCTCCTCCTCCTCCTCCTCCTCCTTTTCCTTCTCCTTCTCCTCCTCCTCCTTCTCCTTCTCCTTCTCCTCCTCCTCCTCCTCCTCCTCCTGCACTACAACAAAACCTACAAAGTTATGATGTAGCTTCCCATGGCTAAATTCACCCCCCCCCCTCCCCCCATCCTTTACTTCCACATTAACTTCCATATTCTTAAACGTCTCGGGTTCTATTACGACTATTTTCTAATGCCACAGACAAGATTAACCGGGTTTTCATGGGTGTTTTTTCCCTTTCGAGATGCAGCAGTCGTGTAAAACTATCACTGGGATCACAAAACCGTCCATGAAAAGCAGAGCAACTCCTATACACGAGAGGCTTTTCAAACAGACGAACTGCGGTGCCGGGGCTTAAGATACCATTTCCATTTTATAATCATGATTCCCCAAACCTCTCCTTTCCAGCATCCTAACACCACCTACACAGTTCTTATCTAAGATTTCCATAATAGAGAAATACCTCGTTCCTTCGTTTTTAGAGCACCACAAAATCTGCTTCTTAATTTACGCATTCCACAAACCTCCCCTCACTCTTCTTTTCTACACCGCAATGGCTTACAAAATAGCCACCTCTTCATTCCTTCATTTTTAGAGCACCTCAAAATCTGCTTCTTAATTTACGCATTCCACAAACTTCCCCTCAACTCTTCTCTTTTTTACACCGCAATGGCCTACAAAATAGCCACCCCTTCATTCCTCCATTTTTAAAGCACCTCAAAATCTGCTTCTTAATTTACGTATTCCACAAACTTCACCTCAACTCTACTCTTTTTTACACCGCAATGGCTTACAAAATAGTCACCCCCATAAAAAAAGACGAACGTAAAACACCACTTAAGAGACGCCACAAACTCCTCCTTCACGCTTAAAACCGGAGCCTCAGCCACATTTTAAACGCCCTCAGCCACGAAACAGGACGCCTATTTAGCATGCCGCGCCACGCCGCTCCTTCCCCACTCACACTACCTTTACAGTTCTTAACCTCGTACATACACACCCAACTATACCTTCTACATGAATACAACGAAGACATAAAAAAAACGCGCTTCCCTTGCACACAAACGACTTGAAAACAGCTGAGAGTACGCCAGAAAAACAAACCATGCGAGAGAAAATAACAGACTGGGTGGTGATGTCAGTCTTTCTCTCTCGCAACCCTTCTCAGAGGCTCTCAACGCTGCCCCGTGGTCTGCCCCGCCCTACCCCACAACATCAGCCCACACCCCACGTGCCATGCCCCCCGGACGTGGCCTCACCAGATATCGTAAATCCTGGAGAGGGAAGAAATGACCATCAAGGAGGCGAGACACGTTATCAAAAGGAGAGCGAGGACAGGTGAGGCCCATGGGGGAATAGGTGTGTATTTAGATAATTAAGTAGGTAGGCAGGTAACTCAGTAAGCAGGTAGGTAAGTTGGTAGATAGGAAGGGAGGTCTGTAGGTAGATATATGGGTTAATAGTCAGGTAGGTGGGCGGGTAGGTAGGCGGACAGGAAGATTAGATTTAATTCAGAGGCGAGTGGGTGACAATGGCAATGAAAAGGACACACGTAGTAGATGAAGGTGATATCAAGTGGCGGTGAAGGAGGATTCGTTGGGATAAAAGGGAAGACATGACAGGAAGAAGTTTAAGGGGTAGGAGGAATGGGCACGTTGGGCAAGGCTAAGTAGGCGATAAAAGGCGCTGATGGATGAAAACTGGGGCAGGGATGGGACGAGGGCGGCAAAAAAGAGAAGGTTTATATGTATGTTGAAGATTTAGGAGAGATAAATGTGTGCCGGTGTGTGTGTGTGTGTGTGTGTGTGTGTGAGTGTGTGTGTGTGTTAGAAATAGAGGCAGATAACTAGATAAATAGACACAGAAAGAGACAAACAGACACTTAAACAGACAAATACCGATACCTGAACCCTAAACAAAAAACATAAAAATCCTTGAAACATCGACACCAAAAAAACAAGACAAAAAAACAAAACATAAAAAAAACTAAGCAAGAAAAAGGTTTGCAATGGAAGCTGAAAAATGGTAAGAGCCTGACTTAAACCCCATTGATTACACACCTTGATTGCACCTTAATTGCACTTGCTTGGAGGCACTAATACCCATGCAACAATTGGAGGGAGACGAGATGG